>NC_056744.1:1145855360-1145885360 GCF_019279795.1 Protopterus annectens
CCTTCACATTCAGTATGACTGCTTTATTGTGTCCATGTTCATTCTTCATGGAGACATATATATATAAATATATATATATATATATATATATATATATATATATATATCTGTACATTCGCATGCATATACACCTACATGCATTTTTACATTTCCCATACTGTTGAATGACTGCCAGTTACCGTTGCGCATACCCATTTACGTCTGCTTTGAGGAGCCATAATCACCCTATTTCTGACTGCCATTATTGTGGGCATCATTTAAAATTAGCAGCCCTTGCATGGCTTGGACCCAGGAACAGGAACAGCATAGTCACTGGTTCTACCACTAAACCATCCATGATACATTCTGTATGGATGGTAATTAGGATATATGACTTTACTACAGGCATTCCACAGTACTGGCAACATATGTGACAGTCGGTTGGTGTACATATGTATAGTACATGTTACTGTTCATATGTTTCTGAGAGGCATATGTATACATTTGCAAGTATACATATTTATGAATAGGACACACACTTGACAACTACTTATATGCATGCATTTGTGATGTGTAGCTATGCGAATGTAAGTATGTACATTTACAGTTATATGACTACATATCTGGAGTTATACATGGCCATGTATATGAAAAACGTCATACAGGAGGTACCTGTACCGTTTGTATACAGGGGTTGTGTGCATCATTATGACGAGGAACATGGACAGGGTATACAATTTGTGGACATGTACTATTTGCAAGATAGCTATGGGGAAGCTTCATGGGAACAGGTAAAAGGTATTTATTCCTGATAATGCACATGGGGAGACGTGCATCACGGTCAGGTGTTTAATCCCGAGTCATAGATTCTGCAGGACCGGGTGGAGGCTGAACAGGGTTGTGGTCAGGTACTGCTAATCTGACTTGTGCCCGATAGGGTTGACATCTTTTCAAATGCCAAAAGTGAGACATGTTTTGTGCAAACATCAGATTTTGCAAGGCAAAACATACCCACAGCCAGTACATAGGGCAGAACTTCACTGTTTTGCCTATATAAATGCTTATTCTTGTAGCATTTGACTTACTTATTCTGTTTCTTGTAACATTTAGGTATTTTAGACACAGAATTAACTATTTTATGGAACTGTTACATAAAATATATGACATAATTATGTCCTACAATCGCAGGACATTTGACATTTTTAATATTTGTGGTAAGGACATGACTGCCCAGAGAGGGACTGTCCCTCACAAAGTGGGACAGGTAGTAACCCTAACCATTGGGCTAGGCTTAGCAAAGGGCAGTGGCACGCAAACACACTGCATTTCACTTCCACTTGGTATAACAATCAACACTACAATGGAATACAGACACGGAGTTTTAAATGTTATTTGCTCGAGGGACGGGGGCTCAATATTCAGCTACATGCCTTTGCGTTTACGTTTTTATTTTGGGTGTTCGCGAAGCTGTCTTGTATGCTTTGCATACATTTCAGTATCCACAGACACTGACAGAAGTGATTACTATTAGAGGCAGGCTGTACTAGTCAACATTTTAGGTTGCACATCTGCAGCCGACATGTTCATGCCTCCATGCAGCGCTTAGACACGCACCCTGCACTCGCACACATTTTCTATGCACGTGGACGTTGCAGCAGCTCACCTTCATTAATATGCATGTGGTGCTGCTGTGCCATCTCTACCCTGCACGGTCAGCGCAAGGCTAATGCTGTCCTTGCACCGAGCTTCATGAATCCCGGGCAATGTAGTAAAAAGTAAGCAAGTATAGAAAACTTCTGGAAGAACTTCATGTTGATCAGGAACAAACAAAGCAAAGGTTAAGGAGAGGTGAATTCAAACCAAGAGATGAAAGGTTAATATTGGCAGCCCAAGATAGTAGGCTACATACACACTGGCTTACAAAGTTCATTGAACATGTGGGAGAAAAAGGCAAATGTAGGTTTTGTAAAACCATATTGGAAACAGTCACACACTTTGTTGCTGGTTGTGACATACTAATGGCAGAAGGACTGTATAATGAAAGGAATAATAATGTGGCAAGACTGTTGCACTGGGGATTGTGCACACATTATGGTATTGAAGTGGCTGAAAAACACTGAAAACATGAGCCAGATGTATAGAAATGATGATGTTTATATCACATGGGATCACTCATTACCAACAGTTCAAAAGATAGATGCTAGAAAACCGGATATAGTGGTCCAAGAAAAGAAAACAAAAGTAGCATTGATTACTGAAATTGCTACACAAAGTGACTACAGTGTATTGAGTACAGACAGACAAAAAGTCATAAAATATCAAGATCTGCAGGCAGAAAAGAGAGCAATGCAGAAGAAAGATAGATAATTCCAATAGTAATTGGAGCAACAGGTCTTATAAAAAAAAATCTACAGTCATACTTAGATATGTTACCAATTCATGTAACCCCATACGAATTACAGAAGGAGTCATTACTGGGCACACTGCGAGTGCTGTGAAGAGCACTTTTGGCTGACATCAAAGATTGAAACAATACTAATTTCATGAACTTTAATCGTACTTTGAATTAGGAATGAGGTCCAGTACCGTCAAAGTATTAGAAACCCAAAAGATTTGGAGAAATTAAAAAAATAATAGAAAAAGTTCTTTTATGTGGGATTTTGACATGAATCCTGAAACAAACTTCCATATTGGACCAAATAAGTATTCACCGGTGGCAATCTCTAGCATTTCCATTACATTGTTTAATTTAGATTTGAATGGACCCAAGCCATTTTTCTTAGATCCTCTTTAGATCTAATACTTTGAATCTTTGTTTTAATATACTGTCTCATTTCAGTATAAATAAAACACTATGCAATGCTGATCCATCTAAACTTACAGTAGGATAATAGAGTAATGCCTAGCTGTGCAGTAAGGCTTACTGAATGATGGCTTAGTCAAACTCTACTTGACTTACAAGTATCAATGTGGCCTGTGATTGAATTGCAGAAAGGTGCATAGGCAAGCATGAACTCAGACCAAAAACATTAGGCAATGCGATAGCATGAGTTGATGTGATTGAATGGATCATGAGCAACCATTTGCTAGCAGGCTCCATGCTTGTTTTTGTGTATGTTTGTAAAAAGGGGCATTATTGGAGAATGTGTTTTCATATACTCATGAGAAAGATAAAACTGCTACTGCAGGCTCAGATGGCATAGCATGTGGCACAAAGTCATAAATTTGAGCAGTGCAACTCTTTACTGAGAGCAACATTTGGGATTCTTTTACTAGTCGTAGATTATTTATTATTATTATTACTTAATTATTATTATTATTATTAGTTAATTTAAAAAATAATAGGTTTATTAGGCTCCCTACTGAAATGTTGACACTCGAAATGTTGAATGCCGACAAGCCGAAAGAAAAAAGACCAAAACTCCAGGAGAAGAGCAAATCTTGAAAATTGTTCTTTTCCTTTTAAACTTCATTTATCCAGGGGGGGGGTCAAGCATCCCTGAAACCACCAATGTGGGGGGTATTCTCCAAACACGTCCATCATTTATATATACCAAATCCAAGATTGCCACACCTTGGAGAAAAGGGAATATTGTGGGAAATAGCCATCTTGGACTTGGTATATGTAAGTTAATTTTTTTCAGCCATTCAGTTTTCATGTTTCAGGACTCATTCTTGTGAGTCCCGACATTTCAAATGGTTGTAGTCTAGTGTGTTTTGGTTCTTATTTCTGTAAATATCCATTTTTGTAAGTGTTCTCCCATGGTCCCAAATTAGAAGGGATTTCTTTATTTACTATTTGTTAACCAGGTAGATGGAATGGTCAGTTGACCCTTTTCAGACACGACTCAAGCTTTATGAGCAGAAAATGAGAGTGTTTTAACAATGTGGCAAATGCAGTAGCTTATCACAAACTTTGGAATCAAAAAATAAATAAATGCAAGTAGTGATAATTTTGGCAGTTCTAGTTTAGACAATACAGATGATTAACACAGATTTTACCAAACAGATACATCAGTGCAATCAGCACACAGTCAGTAAATTATTACAATTTCATTATAATGTAATAGGTTAACTGGAGTAAAGTTTGACTTCTACAATGTTGCATTTGTATTGATACAGGGAAAATTAGCTATTTTCTAGACTCTAGATAGCAGTATCATACCTCTCAACCTCTTAGAGCAAGAAATCCGGACAAAGCCATGAATAAAAGTGGGACAAAGGGTCAAAAATAAGGACAATTTTGAAATATTGCTCTTATAAACTTAATAACAAGTTTTGCATTAGCATGGATTTTCTGAATGTATGAAGTCTGAAACTCAAATTTTGTCATTATTTTCTAACTTCAATCTTTAATGAGTTGCCACTAATTTGCCAGAAAACCACAACTTTATGAAAAAAAGGACAAAAAATATGAGGCAATATCTGAACATTCTGCAAAAATTGCTGCAGTTGAGAGGTAGCAGTTACATCTTGATACTGCCTGCAGATGTTCTTTTGACGTATTAGTATGTTCTTTTTTTGTTAAATATCAGTATGCAAGTGATTCCAAGAATCTGGTCTTAATTTTGTAAATATTTTTTCATCCTCTATAGTTTCAAAGGCAGGACGTGCCAGACACAGACTGATACTCTGGGAGTTTCTGAATTCATAACTGGAATCTTTTACTTTTATGTTTTGTTTTAGGGGGGCAGTTACTTTCATTTAATAGCTAACAAATTAGAGAACTTAGCAGAAATAATGACCTGCTAAGAAAAGCTATCCATTTAGAATTTCCAAACACCTTGTAATGGTTCATAATAAGGTATGCCAAAGCAATGAATCTACATATTTTGTTCTCTGCCATCTGAATTTTGTTGGGTATTATATGACTATAGCACAACAAATGTTAAAGTGATGACATTGTAGGGTCAGGCAGCAATGAAACAAATGTCAGCAGATGCATTTTTAGCAGTAGAAAGCCTGCAAAATATATGACGTTCCTTATTCCTCTGTTTTTTCATAGTAATGTTCTGCTGTGATTATCAGCTATTATAACTGTTATATCTTTCTAAAAAAATGTATTTTGGAATGTGTGCATGCTTTTGTGAACTTACTCAAAAAGGGTGAAAAAATAACATATAAACATTTTTTCACTGATTCATTTAACCTAGTTTAACTGGGAACATTTGGTGCATTTTCTAAAATTAGCACTATTTTCATAGTTGGATATTTCAGCATACACTGTATTTTGTCTCTTGGCAGTATCTACATAGTTGTCATGACAGCAAATATTACTGAGTCTGTGCCAGTAGAGTAATGAAGTCCTACCTTCTGATGTGCAAACTATTATAACATGGGTGTCTAATACCACAAAGATGCATCACAAAACTGGTTGGAATTGTTTGCCTGCAGCAAAGAATGAGCTGTGCTCAGGCCTGGGTTTAGTCACAAAGTGATCACAGAAATGAAGAGAGAGGTGGAAGAGGTATGTCAGTGGTTGGCGCTGCAGGTTTAGGTTGATCAAAGTGTGGCTGGGTCAAAGGATTAGAGATTAAAGTGAGTGACAGGCCATACAAGGCAGAGATACTAGCCAGGTGATAGAAATGCATTGCTGTTTAGAATAATACAGCAACAGATGTGAGCAAGCTAGTAATGATGCCATCCTCACTAGAAATCCTCTGAAGTACGGTGATAATATTTGATCAGAAGGCAGATATTTATGTTAAACAAATATGTACCTTACAACCCAAATAATATAGGAGAAGTAAAGGTCTTCCTAAATAAGTAAGGATGATGTCATGGAACCTTGCATTTTGTACAGAATGTGACTTTAGAGCAGCTGTTTAGTCAGGTCAGAAAAAAGCATATTAAATTTTAATAGCAACATTTTGTGCAGTATATTGTACAGTGTGTCTTTAGACATCTTTGCTCTACAAACATGAAAAAGGTCAGAAATACCAATACAAATGTTAATTAATTATTTTTTATCAGAGACCTGTATGATGGTACACTTTATGTTTTAAAATGTTACATTCTCAATTTCATTTAACTGTAACCTTGGGATTTTAAGGGTCTTGAAATGTTACTCAGACAGCATGGACAACATGACATGACCTTTATCCACAGCCAATAGGCTTCAGTTATCCAAAACCATTAAATGCAGCTGCTGTCAAGCTCTGCAAAGCCAAAGCATTTATTTATCAATGATAAATTTGTCATGGGAGTAATTTATTTGCCGGTGGAAATGTCAACTGCTCCTTTTATGAGCTGAAAAACAAACAAACAAACAATGAAATAAACAAATAGAGCAAGACAAGAAACAATTAGTCAGACAACAAGAGTTTCTTCATGTATGGGTATATTTTCTGTATAGCCCTGAGTTAAGGCTTCATATCACAACAGTCTGCATGTAAGTTCTTTATATACTGAAGATCTTTTTCTGTAAGCAGTTTTATATGGGAAGGATTCACTGCAAGTCTGACAACCTTGACATTTGTAACAAATTTTCAAACCATTACTGTGGTGGTGCTTTCATCTGCATTGAAGATCTTTCCCTGCCTTCCAGAACCTCCATTGCTGCTACTGTTTGGAATAGATCTCATGTACCTACCATTTCATTATTCAGTGATTTAGCTAAAATATGTACTTATCTTCTCATTGCATGGAGTGCCGTGATTACATTCCAAAACTGGGGAAAAATATAAACTTGTTGCATAATTCCCTAGTGTGAGACCCTCTCAACAGTGGTTAGGGGCACTTAATAAAACCTTGTTAAGTATACCCTAAGCAACGCTGTTAAAATTGGGTCTTGCACTAGGGACTAAGAATGGAAAGTGCTGAATGCAAAGAACAGAGGTAGAAGGTAAAACAGCTATAAAAAGTTATTAGGACTTCACTCTGACACACCTATAAGCAGAAACAGGGGTAGAGCAAAGTGTCTTTCAGCTTTTAAAAGCTCTTTTACCTTCTGCCAAAGGAACACTTTATTTGTGCCTGCAGTACAGCCGTACCTCTGGACTGTCGATTATGCAGAGCAGCTTGGTTTTTGGGTTATATTTTGTCCTGTCCCTCATAGAACTTTTGACTTCTGTTAAACCAGTTAAATTTACAGTCAATAATGTCCAGACATTAAAGCTTCATACTTCATATTGTTCAGAAAATACAATGTGTTGTTCTATTAACATTTTAAGTGAATTAGAATGATATTGAAAAACAGTCCCTGATTTTAATCATTTGTACCCTGTTACTTTTGGATTTTGTCTAGAATTCGTAAGCAAAGAAGTTGAGAGGTATGCTTCTGTCTGTTTGACAGTGCTTGCTAACTGCTTTATCAGCATTCAAAGCAAGTAAACATTTTGATCCTACACTCTCTCTTTCCTTTTTTCCTTCTTTCTTTTGTTTTGCAACTAGAAGTACATGGAGCAGATGAAGCTCCATGCACTACAAAGAATTATGACTGAGTCTCTGGTTATAATCCCTAATATGTATTCTCAACATTGATGCCAAGATTATTGATGTTCATGCCTCAAGCACTTAATAAGACTTTTATGAACCTCATTAGTGCAATCAGCTACAGATTCTTTCTTAATGCTTGTTTAGCTAAATAGAAATGAGGACTGTTGTAAGGAACTTTGACTGATGGAGCTGACAAACAGTTCTTCTATACAGTTATCTAATTTAGTGATTTCATTTAAGCATTTTCTAATTTACGATGGCATAATGGTTAAGGTGTTTACCTTACAGACACAAGGCGCAGGGTTTGATTCTCACATGGGGTAAATGGCTAGGCTCGAAACGGCTCACAAGGACAATTAGTCTAGTTCTAATCTATGAACCTATAAATGACTGCAATTATGCTTCTGCTCTTCAGCATAACTCTTGCCTCATTCACTCACTAATGGTTACCGTTACTTTGCAACTATTTTATCTATTTGCAGCTTGTTTTCAGATCTTCAGCTCACATGTTAACTAGGGAATAGTGGAAAGGAAATGAGTGGTTAATTGCTTGCTTTCAGATGAAAAGAACTGGGATATACTAAATAAGTTCTGAATAAGAAAACAGAGCCACTGGACAAAAATGGAAAGATGTCCAGAGAACATTTGCACTTTTAGAATTATTGACTCTTTTCAGAATTGTTTGATGCTGAAAAATTATAACTTTAGAAGCTCTATTACACAGATCATATAGCAACAAATACCAAATATAAATTGACATGGTGACTATATATTGTAATATTCTGTGTGATTACTGTAATTTGTGAATTCTACCCCTTTTCTTTCTATACAGTTTAATCATGGCATGAAAATTCAATAACAAATAAAACAAAATAAATAAACAAATAAATAAAGCTACTTCAAAGATGAATGATACCTTATTTACAAAAGTAAAGCTAATACCTCTGCACAAGTATTTTATATAGCATAAAATCAGTGTTAATTAGATGATCACAAGCTTTATTCAGGACTTCACAAAAACATCAGAGCCATTGATTAATGTACTTAGTATTTAGCATTTTATTCAATGATAATCTCTTTATGATCCCAACAAGCCCACAGTTATTCAATAAAATGTTCCATTTCATTTTCAGCAAAAGCAACTTCTTGTCCCATTTCCTAATCCTTTTGTGTTCAGCTACAGGGACGTCTAACAGTCTAACAGATTGATTGTGGATCTTACTGACTCACAACTCAGCTAAGGAAACAAAACATCAAGTCAGAGTGATGTCCCAGCAAGGGGGAGTATTCTAAATAGTCACAGAGGGAATTTAATCATACCACAAAGAGAAGAAGAAAGTAAGCAACGTTTTACCTTTCTAGAAATGTATTCAATGAGAGACAGTCCCTACAGCAAAAAATTGACTAATGGCTATATTAACTGAATTAATGTTGTATATTTCCAAAATCAAATCTGATTTGTTTCTTGTATGCTAAGGATGTAAGTTACATTTTGTCAGACTCCTTGCTGAGAAGAAAAGTATTTTCAATCTGCCATTAAATCCAACTTTAGATATTTTTCAAAGGACATGAAAGAAGAAATATGTAATTTACTATCCAGGCCTTTTAAGACATTTAGATGCTGTTGATAGAAATCCTTCAAAAAAGTTAAGGAAATTGATAGAGATACATTTGTTGTAAGCTGATAAGGGTGGAAGTACAGTAGCTCTGAATGAAGAGCATGTTGGCAGATGGAAATGAGTTTGCACAACATCAACAGAACTCATAAAAATAGAGAAAAAAAATGTATTTTTTAACTAAAAATGATATTTCCATGGAAGAACATAGCTTTTTATAAGCTGCACGTCCCAAAAGTTCACAAGGCTTTATGGATTTTTGACATTTCACCAAAATGTCAGCAATTCAAAGTACAAATGATCAAACCCAAATGGTTGATAATTACAGAAGCTGAAAAAGAGAGGAAAAAATGATTTTCCAGGGGAGGAGTCACCTTCTGCTAAATATGTATATCAATGCTGGGATCACACTACAGTTGAGGAAAGACCAAATTTCCTAATCCTCGTTATTCTGTGATCTTGATGACAAAAAGCCAGCAATGTTCATCTGGTGATAGCTGATCAGTTGTGTCCACTTTTCCGGTATTCAGTAAAGTACCAACTTGATAAGAGGTAAATACATAAGGGTTTTTGCCTTCTGCAAAAAACATTTTTTTTTCCAATTTGTTTCAGTTTTGGTGTTTTTTCTAATCCACCTTTTGAGTTTGATCAGTTATCCTCTAACTTTCTTATATTTCCATGAAATATCATACACCTGCATTTATTGTAAGCACCTTAGAGGGCCACTATTTCATCAAATGGTTCTAAAACAGTTGAAAATAAAACTAGGGACACTGTGACCTAAATAGATTTTTATATATAGGACTCATGACTTCTTCTTCTTCTTATTTCGGCTTTATCCCGGTTAGGGGTCGCCACAGCGGATCACCTGTCCGCACATTGAATGGCAATGGAGTTTTACGGTGTCGAGTTGCCAGCCCGGCGCCCAACCTTCCACAGAAGGCACACCTAGGGCCAATTTAGAATGTCCAATCCACCTGCAGCATGTCTTTGGGATGTGGGAGGAAACCGGAGCACCCGGAGGAAACCCACGCGACCACAGGGAGGACATGCAGACTCCGCACAGAAGGCACCCCAGCATATATAGGACTCATGACAATTTTTGGAATTATGCTGAGAAGGTAAAGTTTCAGAAGTACATGTTAAATAAGGTACTGTTAATGTTAAACTATTATCCTTGTACACAGCAAGTGTAAGGAGTTGATTTTATTTATTTATTGTTAGCTTATATTCTTTGGTTTACCCTATCTATGAATATTATATTCTATGCTCTATATTGGGGTTGTGTTTTTATAATAATTATTTTGTTTTTAAGGATAAGTACTGTAAACAGTATTCTAGAGTTGCCATGAGTGCTAGTATGCCACCATCTTGTGTCAATTTATTCACAGCTTTGTGAAAGAAGCAATGATTTAAATGTTTTATTGATGAATGCTTTATTATTTGGTCTGGTATAGAGGATTACTTTGATAAACTGAAAAATTACATTAATTCTAGCTCCTTTCTTTTTTATTTTTAATGAGGTTTAGTTTATGTGACTGTACAATATCTGGAAGTAGAAGTGTCTTTTTTAGTGAGTCCTTAAGTTTCAAGTTAAGAATTTTTAAGAAAATGCTTCCAGCTATAATCCTGAGTTTATGTAAAAGAATTTGAATAAATGACAACTTACTGGAGCTTTTTAACTTACCTTTGACAATAATAAATGTTATTATGAAGTTGAAACTTTAAGAAATAATGCAACTTTAAGAAACATGTTTTTGAACATAGTTATGAACACAGATCTATCAATGGATTAATTTAGATATTCACTGTAAGAAAACACTAGTAATGGATCTGTTTTAGATAAAGTTTCTAAGGATTCAGTTTTCACAAAAAAAGTCAGTCAAATAGAATTAGTCTTGTACTAAGATTGTTGCACCTTCTTTGGACAACAAACAAATTAAGGAAATTAAAATTAATAATTGGTAGGTAGTTTTAGGAAATGTGGATTTGACTAGAGTTATCAGTAGGCATCACATTTTTATTTCAAAAACTGGTATTAACCTTAAATCTACCCACACCAGTAAGACTATAACTAAGGGCTGCCTAACATACAATAGGAAGGATAACTATGCCTGTTATGGCTGTCAGCTTGCTGTTTCATTAGCAACAGTCCCAATGTATATGTGGCAAGAGTAAAGAAATCCTTTGATAAAGCTCAGGACATTTTGATTCTAATTCTTAAGAAGTGGTGTATATGGCATCATGCTCATCCTTCAAGAGTTTCCATATGGAGACTATCAGAAGAAAAAATACAACTAGAATACATGAGAATAATTTGGCCATTGGGGAAAAACAAGAATAATGCTTTGTATAAACACAGCATAACTTGCCAGACCTTTAAAAACAGTTTGTTTTTTATGTGCTGAACCAGGTTGTGATGGGCAACAGAGGAGGTGATTTCAATGGTTAACTTGAAAAGAAGGAGTTGGAATGGCTATTAAGGTTGTAAGCAGACTGAATTCCTGCCTTTAGTAGTACGACTAATATCTGTAGTATATTAAGCTTCAGATATATTGTGTGTGCAAGAGACCAGATGGAAGGGGAGTAAGGCCAGGTGTATAGGAGGTGGGTTCAAATTGTTCTATCATGGTGTGAATGGGATGAGAAATAGGGTAGGGGTTATCCTGAAGGAACAGTATGCCAAAAGTGTTTTGGAGGTGAAAAGAGTGTCGGATAGAGTGATGTTTATGAAACTGGAAATTGATGGTGTAATGATGAATGTTGTTAGTGTATATGCTCCACAAGTTGGGTGTGTGATCGATGAGAAAGAAACATTTTGGAGTGAGTTGGATGAAGTGGTGGTGAGTGTACCCAAGGGTGAGAGACTGGTGATTGGAGTGGATTTCAATGGGCATGCTGGTGAAGGGAACAGAGGGGATGAGGAAGTGATGGGCAGGTATGGTGTTAAGGAAAGCAATGCAGAAGGTCAGATGGTAGTGGATTTTTTGAAAAGGATGAGCATGGCTGTTTTGAATACATATTTTAAGAAGAGGGGAGGAGCATAGGGTGATGTACAAGAGAGGAGGAAGATGCACACAGGTGAATTATATCCTATGCAGGAGGTACAGTCTGAAGGAGACTGGAGACTGTAAAGTGGTGACAGGAGAAAGTGTAGTTAGGCAGCATAGAATGGTGGTCTGTAGGATGAAGTTGGTGATCAAGAAGAGGACAAGTGTGAGAGCAGTGCCAAGGATCAAATGGTGGAAGTTGAAAAAGGGTGATTGTGAGGTGGAGTTCAGGGAAGTGGTAAAACAGGCACTGGGGGGGTTAGTGAAGAATGACCAAATAGCTGGGTAACTACAGCAGAGATGGTAAGGGAGACAGCTAGAAAGGTGCTTGGTGTGACATCTGGAGAGAGGAAAGAGGACAAGGAGATCTGGTGGTGGAATGAGGAAGTACAGGAGAGTATACAGAGCAAGAGGCTGGTGAAGAAGTGGGATTGTCAGAGAGATGAAGAAAGTAGACAGCAGTATAAGGAGATGAAGAGCATGGCAAAGAGAGAGGTGGTGAAGGCTAAGGATAAGGCATATGAAGAGGTGTAGGAAAGGTTGGACACTAAAGAGGGAGAAAGGGACCTGTACCGATTGGCTAGACAGAGGGACCGAGCTGGGAAAGATGTGCAGCAGGTAAGGGTGATAAAGGATAGTGAGGGAAACATACTCACAAGTGAGGAGAGTGTGTTGAGTAGATGGAAAAAGTACTTTGAGGGGCTAATGAATGAAGAGAATGAGAGAGAGAGAAGGTTGGATGATGTGGAGATAGTGAATCAGGAAGTGAAACAGATTAGCAAGGAGGAAGTACGGACAGCTATGAAGAGGATGAAGAATGGAAAGGCTGTTGGTCCAGATGACATACCAGTGGAAGCATGGTGATGCTTAAGAGAAAGGGCAGGGGAGTTCTTAACCAGATTGTTTAATGAAATCTTGGAAAGTCTGAGGATGCCTGAGGAGTGGAGAAAAAGTGTTTTGGTAACTATTTTTAAGAATAAGGGTGATGTGCAGAGTTGTAGTAACTACAGAGGGATAAAACTGATCAGTCACAGCTTGAAGTTATGGGAAAGAGTAGTGGAAGCTAGGTTAAGAAGGGAGGTGATGATTAGCGATCAGCAATATGGTTTCATGCCAGGAAGGAGCACTACAGATGTGATGTTTGCTCGGAAACTGTTGATGGAGAACTATAGGGAAGGTCAGAAGGGGTTGCATTGTATCTTTGTGAACTTGGAGAAAGCATATGATAGGGTGCCTAGAGAGGAGTTGTGGTATTGTATGAGGAAGTCTGGAGTGTCAAGGAAGTATGTAAGAGTGGTACAGGATATGTACAAAGGCAGTGTGACAGTGGTGAAGTCTGCAGTCGGAGTGATGATGCGTTCAAGGTGAAGGTGGGATTACATCAAGGATCAGCTCTGAGCCCTTTCTTATTTGCAATGGTGATGGACAGGTTGACATATGAGATCAGACAGAAGTCCCTGTGGACTATGATGTTTGCAGATGACATTGTGATCTGTAGTGAGAGTACGGAGCAGGTTGAGTAGACCCTGGAGAGGTGGAGATATGCTCTAGAGAGAAGAGGAACGAAGGTCATCAGGACTAAGACAGAATACATGTGTGTGAATGAGAGGGAGGACAGATGGTAAGGCTGCAGGGAGTAGAGTTGGTGAAGGTGGATGAGTTTAAATACTTGGAATCAACAGTTCAGAGTAATGGTGAGTGTGAAAGAGAGATGAAGAAGACAGTACAGGCAGGATGGAGTGGGTGGAGAAGAGTGTCAGGAGTGATTTGTGACATACAAGTACCAGTAAGAGTGAAAGGGAAGGTCTGCAAGAGGGTAGTGAGACCAGCTATGTTGTGTAGGTTGGAGACGGTAGCATTGACAAAAAGGCAGGAGTCAGAGCTGGAAGTGGCAGAGTTAAAGATGTTAAGATTTGCACTGGGTGTGACAAGAATGGACAGGATTAGGAATCAGTATATTAGAGGGTCAGCTCAGGTTGGACGGTTTGTAGACAAAGTCAGAGTGGAGAGACTGCGTTGGTTTGGACATGTGCTGAGGAGGGATGATGGGTATATTGGGTAAAGAATGCTAAGGATGGATCTGCCAGGTAAGAGGAAAAGAGGAAGGCCTAAGATAAGGTTTATGGATGTGGTGAGAGAGGACATGCAGGTGGTTGGTATGACAAAGCAATATGCTGAGGACAGAAAGAAATGGAAACAGGCGATCTGCTGTGGCGACTCCTAATGGGAACAGCCAAAAGAGAAGAAGATTAAGCTTCAGATCTTTAACCTAAAAATCTACCTTTTGAATTAGCAATCAATTGAGCAGGTTTTCCTCTCATATTATAATGTATTTTATAAATATTTTCATTTATCCTGGGCTGGCTTGCGTTTAAAAATAAATAAATAAATGAATAAATATATATATATATATATATATATATATGGATCTACCTGACAACACCGACACGCCACAACACCGACAACAAAATCACCGACACCACATAACCGACATTTCACAAACACGAAACCTCACATGCCCGACACACCATAATCCCGACAATCAACAAACAAAATGAATCCCCTGTCCAAAAAGCACACACACAACACAAGCACACCAAAATCCTTACAAACCAACACTAAACCTCACATACACAACTACCTACAACCTTAACCCAAACCCTAACCCTAAGGTCCGCCACTATCGCACACTCACCTAACCCGCGCCCTAACCCTAACTCACTTAACCCGCCCCTAACCCACAAACTATCACAATCGCACACTTACCTAACCCGCGCCCTAACCCTAACTCACTTAACCCGCCCCTAACCCACAAACTATCACAATCGCACACTTACCTAACCCGCGCTCTAACCCTAACTCACTTAACCCGCCCCTAACCCACAGACT
Organism: Protopterus annectens; assembly: GCF_019279795.1. NCBI lineage: Eukaryota > Metazoa > Chordata > Ceratodontiformes > Protopteridae > Protopterus > Protopterus annectens. The sequence goes on from NC_056744.1 coordinate 1,145,870,332, forward strand.
ATCACAATCGCACACTTACCTTACTCGCACCCTAACGTCCGTCACTACCGCATACTTACACAGCCTTTTCCCATGTCGGTGTTCTCAGCGTCGGGGTTTTGATCCGTCGGTCTTCTCACTTTTCGATCTTCTGGCGTCGGTGTTCTCGTTGTCGGCGTTCTGACCTTTCGACGTAGTCAGATAGACCCATATATATATATATATATATATATATATATATATATATATATATATATATATATATATATATATATATTCCTTAATTATTAGATGTTTGTCTTTTATGTTATTAAGTAGTTCTGAGATGCCACGTTAACCGGGGGGTGAGGGGGTGGGGGGGTGGGTTTGAACAAGTGTTTCACTAAGTTTTTATTGGTTGGGTTTATCATATGGTTTGCTTGTATAGTTTAATGTGTTTTTAAGTTTGTATCTTTTACCTGATGAAGTCTATATGGTTTGAGATGAAAGAAATAATATGTTTTTTTTCTTCCTTACACGTAGTTTTTTTTAACCACCGAGACTTCTTCAGGCTGATTTTCCATTACATACATTCCATATTATATCACATATAAAAATCACATCACTGCACACCAAAATCACATTCCCATATTCTATAATAAAATGCTGCTGAAAAGGATTGTTATCCTAAATGCAGTCACCATGTTTTAGTTTCACTTTCTTTAAATAACTTGAAATTCTCTCTGTTATTAAGACCTAGAAACTGTCATGCATTTAACATATCTGCATTTTATATTCTCTCTGTTCAGTCTCACCTTCTATGTATTCACATGTTTCATTCTGTGATATAAGATCTAAAACATAAAAACATGCCTTAAAATTGCTATGTACAATGTCATGTTTGCACAATGAATTAACAAAACATACTTTCTGAAGGACTGGTGAAAATAAATGAGGATTTATAAGACTCGTATGTATTAGCAGAGCAAAACCTGTCCTCATTGTAAGCATGCCCACACATGTTGCAGTTAAAACATTTCTGTGCATCACACTTCCCTTTAACATGTTCAGTGGTTTTCTTCAGGCAACCAATGTGGATGTTTAACCAGCAGTCCACCACTATCATCACCACCTCCTCCAACTCCTGCTGTGTAACGTATTGTGACCTACCAATGGTGCCCAGAAGACACAGTGGAAAATATTGCCTTCAAATGGATGCTTTCATCACCCTATGGAGATGCAGGCCTGGAGGAAGCAGGGTAATATAAAGCAGGTTGATGGTATGGCAACTGCTGCTACACTATAAGTAAAGCTATGGATAATACTGCCTTAATGGAGAGAGATAAAACAGCAAGCATCAAATAAAACATGTGAAAGACTGTAGAAAAAGAGGAAGACATAACAGAGGAAAACATTATTATAAAATCTTTGTTTGATTATGAGGCATAAAAGCGCCTAGAGAAATACAAAACTGTTAATGGGTATGCAGAGATAATTCAGAGGATATACCAAACCAGGCAGAGTAGAGGGAGCAATGGAAGCATTCTTAAAAAAGGGATCTCACAAATGTTCTCTTATGTATATAATGTAGATGGTGTAGTTTGAAACAACAGGGGTATTTGTAGGTGCTGAAGGATGCCCTAGCTGCTAAGTACTATGGCAAAAGGATAAGGAAAGCCATGGCAAATATGGTCAACATTACAGCTGTCATGGTGCAAACTGTTTACTATGTCAATGGGATACAGCAGCACCAACAAAACCAGTACCCTAGAAGTAACCTGAAAAAAAGGCAACAGTCTGGATTTGACACAGCATTAGTATTTTGCGGGTCTATATTATGTGCCCAAATAGACTTTTCTTCGAACATATAATCATCGACCCCTAAGGAGCAAACAATCTAAAGTGCGAACATCCACGTCAGCGAATTTTTCCTCTGGAAAGAATTCAGTTGGCCGTTATCAGGAATTGCCCTTTTTCCCAACATAGAGCGATCTCGAAGTTGGTATATTTAGTTAGGGGGGTGGGGGCACCCCCCCCCACTTGATTAGGGTTTTGAAGTTTGTATTTTTTGTGTATGGCCCCATGAATTTTTAGAGAGGAAAAAATTTGCAGACGTGGCTGTTCCCGCTTTAGAGCGTTTGCTCTTTAGGGGTCAATGATTATATGCTCGAAGAAAAGTCTCTTTGAGCATATAATATAGACCTGTATTTTGCATATATGCTAGAATCTCAAGTCAGCATAGGCAAAAAGCTAGAAATATCTTAACTATGACAGCTATATGTCGCTATTCTAATACAGTGATGTACTTACCTCTGTGTCCAAAGACAGAGTCAATATACCTTTGAAAGAGTAGTGAGTTCCCCGAATCTATTCAGGAGTAAAAAAACATAAAGAAAAATGAAAAGTTTCATAAAGCATATGTCCTGCAACTGAAACAGTGCTTAAAAATGCATTACACTTAAATGCACTTGTAATGTGTACTTACAACAGAACTCAGGAGCACTCTCCCGAAACTCTTCTTTCCATTGGTGAAGAAGGCCAAGGTGGCATCTCTTCATGTTACTATAGTGGCTCCTTCACTACTTGTCTGAGTGGGTGATGCCTGTTTCAACTGTCTCCACCCTGGCAAGGTAGTGCCAGGCATCTACCTTATAATGGGAACTCACATATGAGGACTCTTGGTGATGGTCATGATACTCTGGATGCTTTGGAGTATCACCTAGAAGCCCCACCATACTCAGTGCCCTTGGAATCCATTGTCACTTCATAGGTCACACTCTAGAAGAATATGCAGTATATTTGCATTGACATGCATTTGTGCCATCATGTGATATGCAGCACCATGCACCAAGGTAGCACATTGCACAGTGCTACCGTACAGTGAAGCATAAATGAAATATTGCATCAGGGTGGTGCGTGGGTGTAAATATCCTGAAGATATGATAGTATGAAAACCAAAGAAGTGACATCTGTTTAAGTATTGCTCTTTAGTACCCTGCCTGCTGAGGTCAGTAACCTGTGAATGCATGCACAATGCATGCACAATGTACTGCATAACTCCCAAGCTGCCTTGGTCAATTGTACATTGTGAAAAAGTACATTTCAATGACAGTTGCCCATAACTGTCTCACTGGCATAACTGCCATGCTATTAGCATTAAAACTGTGTGATAAATAAAGCTGCAATAATTGCAGTGCTCATTTAACTACAGAATTTGCAAACAGGTTTTGTTAAAAGGAAGTGGACTACTGCAAAGTATTGACTAGAAAATACAGAACCACTACAATTGAGGCATATTTTTAGAGGTACTTCCTGCGCATGTTTAGAAGTTGTTTGGATAAATTTCTTGCTGTTGTGTGAGTGTTTTTAGAGTCATAGGGGGAGAGTTGTGTTTTAACAGCTGAATGCTGATGAAGATAAAGTGAACAAAGGAGGGGCTGTTACTAGGATATGAAGTTTATTTCCAGAGTACTTTTCTCTTGATAATATATGGTGTGTTTGTATGAGGCAGGGCAAACAGGCCTACTAAAGAAGACAGGGACTGGGGATTTGACATTTTTGACAACCTTTTGTTTCCTGTCTATTGTGTGGGTGCATGTTGTTTTCAAACTACATCTCTCTGATGTAGAATTGGAGGTGAGAGAAAAGTGGAGGGCTGTGAAGATGGCAGTGTATCTCCCACATGTTTGGTGAGTATTCAGGAGAGAATGTTTTTCCAAAATGTGTCTCCTTGGTTGTGGTGGGGAGTGCCTTTTAAATGTCATTTCCCTGCTGTGTGAGTATGAGTGAACAATTATTTCACACATGTTCACAGTCTTTTGGGATATTATTAGTGGAGGCAGGGACTTTTCTTTTACCAGTGCTCACCTCTGCTGCTGCTGTGTTGGTGTGAGGAGGGTCCATTTGTGCTTGTCTGGTGTTGTTTGTTAAGGGTTAGGTAAGAAAAGTGCTTTTCAAAATGTCTATCTTTGTTGTTGCTTGGGGGAGGTTTGAAAAAATGGGGGGTGGCAAAATGTTAAAGTGAGCTTATGGAATACAGTGTAATATGTCAGCAACAAGTTCTGGGCTGGGCAGCCGGGGTCATTCTGAGATATACATGTAGCACCCTACCTGAAATCCATCATAAGGAGAATTTGTAACATTCTTAAAAATGTCTTGGATTAGATCTCACCTTGATGTTCTGGTGCATACCTCAAAAGCCATGAATCTCAAAAAAATAGACTATGCAAATGCTGCTAGCATACCTGTTTTCTGCTTGAAATCATGTGTTATGAATAGGTGACTTAAAAAGGCACAAGGGCACATAGATATGCCAAGCAGAAATTCAACATTAAAAGGGGTGGGTAGAGTACAGGTGATGAGAGCAGTAACCATCCACAAGTGGTTTAGACTGTATGTGTGACGTCATGGGCCTAAGACACACTGAACACATGTGATTCTGCTAAGATGAGGTTTGACTACAATGGCATGTTGCACAGGTACATGCTTTTCCATGGTGTGTGACAGAGACACACCTACAGTTGGTTACTGACTGCCACAATACAACAGGAACCTTTACATGTGGTCTGTGCCTCAGTGAAGGTCAGGTGTAGCACAATTCATGGTAACTGTGGTCAGTGTTGTGGGGTACATGTTTGGGATATAAAGATTGAACTTTGGTGATGGTTGTATATCTGATGAACTCTGTATTAGTAAAGACGAAAATGCGGTGATCCTGTTAAAGTGTTTATGTTACTATTTACATTAAAGTATGCTGTGGAATTAATGGACTGGTTGACTCCTTCCTTCAGTGTCCAATCATTCTTTTTTTTCTTTTTGGTTAGGAGTGGTAATTTTGGGCACTGTTCCTTTGGCTTTGTGGATATATGTTTTGTTTTTAGATTATTGCAGATGAATTTTAAACAGCAAAAAGCAGTCAGAAAGGTCTGATGCTTTAATAATGTGAAGGCATGACTCTTATTTATTGACATCAGTGCACACAGCAGCCCTTCAGGGCATACAGTCATCAATGGTATATGCAAGTATATATTACATCTTTTACTAGTCACTATTACATTCACAGAAGCTCAATACTATGTACATTGCATATGACCGCTTTGAGTTATGCATGCAGTGTTTTAATATTAAGTCAGTCAATTTAACATCTGTTGCCTCTTTAGTCATGCTGATTGTCTAGCCATTGATTTAGTTCAGCATATATTTACATAGTATTCCATATATGGTCATTATTAGAGGACCTTGCTATTTATGTAAATGGGTTCAGAAATATTAAATTGTGACTTGTGGGAGGGTGCAGCTCCAGGGTACCTGTCAAACCTTAGAACGCTCAAAATTTTGAACATTACATGGTCGAGACCAAATGTTTAAAATTTTGAGTGCTCGAAGATAGACTTTCAACAGCACTGTACAGTGCAGATAGGGAGAATTTCCCTTTTCTGCACTGAAGTGCGGTCTCGGAGTTGGTATATTTAAGTAGAGGGGGTTTTTGTCTGTGTTTTCTTCTTTTTTTTTTTTTTATGTTCAATAATCCAAATCTCGAACATTTGGTCTCGACCATGTAATGTTCGACATTTTGGATGTTCGAACATTTAACATAGACCCCAGCTCTTAAAACAAACAATATAAACCATGTGGTGGAATCAGTTGAGCAGCACATTCAATAATATAAGCAGCTAATCTATATCTAGACAAATCCGATAGATATAATGATTATACAACCAGCTGGCACAAAATCAATAAATAAGCTCATAAATACAATAAAAAGAAAATCTTGCCGATGTATAGCCAGACTGCTTAAATTGTTTTGTCCATTAGCCTTCCATCTCTCTTTCTATTAATTTAATTAGCTATAACTAAATCTAACAAAACGTGTTTTATAAGTTCAGCAGTAAAAGAATTATTGAGGGATGCCCTGCCTATATTACAAATAAGAAGTTACAGGAAGTGTTAAAGTGCAACAGACCACGTATAATCTCAGTTTTGATCAAACTACATATTATTAGGACACGTCAGCAGAAAGGGGTGTCATTGTAGGTAGTAAGTATAACTGTCGTTGGGAACTGTACTCAGGGATCTCCTTACTTTTGTAGACATGGTGCAATGCCAAGACACACTTTATATGGTTCAGTAAAGGATAGTTAATGAGGTACTAAAAATGTATTCTTACATAAAACCTGACTATATATGCATACTAAAAATATTGTACGGCATATACTTCCCGATATTAAAAAATACCTACGTATATTTATATATATATATATATATATATATATATATATATATATATATATGGATCTACCTGACTACGTCAAAACGTCAGAAGAGCGAAAACGACTTCACCAACGCCAGAAGATCGACAAGGCAGAAGACCGACGGAGGAAGACACTGACGCTGAGAACACTGAGATGGGGAAAGGATTTGTAAGTATGCGGTAGTGACGGACGTTAGGGTGCGAGTAAGGTAAGTGTGCAATGTTGACGGTGTGTAGGGATAGGGGTGGGATAAGTGAGTTAGGGTTAGGGCGCGGGTTAGGTAAGGGTGCGAGTAAGGTAAGTGTGCGATGTTGGCGGTCTGTAGGGATAGGGGTGGGATAAGTGAGTTAGGGTTAGGGCGCGGGTTAGGTAAGGGTGCAGTAGTGATAGTTTTGGGTTAGGGGTGGGTTAAGTGAGTTAGGGTTAGGCGCTGGGTTAGGTGAGTGTGCGATAGTGACGGACCTTAGGGTAAGGGTTTGGGTTAGGGTTGTAGATAGTTGTGTATGTATGGGTTAGTGTTGGTTTGTAAGGATTTTGGTGTGCTTGTGTTGTGTGTGTGGGTTTTGGATAGGGGATTTGTTTTGTTTGTTGTTATGATGTGTCGAGTGTATAAGGTGTCGTGTTTGTGAACTGTCGATTATGTGGTGTCGGTGAAGTCGTTTTCGCTCTTTTGAAGTTTCGACGTAGTCAGGTAGATCCATATATATATATATATATATATATATATATATATATATATATATATATATATATATATATATATATATATATATATATATAAAACCCAGGTGATTGTTGCTTTTAATCAAAACTGTTTGTAAATGATGTAACTGATGTCAAGGGTGTCCGAATAATGGAACTGCTGCTCATGAATGAAACTGACTGTAAGCAATGAAACAATGCAAAAGATACCAAAATGTTTGTATAATGGAACTATTCTCCCCAAGCATCTGCTGAAAAAGGGTACTGCTCAGCTGATACTTTCCCAGTAAACAAATGCCAATAAATAAATAAATGATATCCATTCTTCCTTCTATATCATAAAGCTGAATATGTTCGCACCTGCGACACTTTGTCATCACCATTGGAACACCATTGGACATTCTGTTAAATCCCTGATATCAATCTGTATGTATCTCCACAACCAATTTGCATATGTGGTCAGAGAAGCTGTTATTACGCAAATAGCTTCTGCTTAAAAATTACTTAAACAAGTGCATACAGAAAGTGGTTCCTTTAAAAATGATTAGCCAGCCATCCCTTCCTTCCTTCAAATATGACATATGAGTTTATTTTCATCTATACATGTATGCACTGACAGCCATCCAATGTACATGGATCCAGAGTTTATTTAAACAACTCTGTGTTGGTTTGTGACAATCCTGTGTTCGTTTGTGATTGACTGTTCAGTTGCCTGGTAAGAGAAGATTTATTTTGATTAGCATTTTATTTTTCAACACTGTTTTTCACTATTTGTAGGAATAAAGGAATAGCCTGTAGACAAGATTTACATTGATTTATATTTTGTTGTATTAACTCTAATTTTCAGTGCTTTTTTTTAGAAGGGTGGGTTTTTAGGCAGGCAAACTCTAGCCATCCAATGAGGCCTAGTTAGCTATACATTCATATTGACAGGAGAGAGGGAATCCAGAGTTCATCTGAAACATTCCTGCCTTGGCTTGTAATTTATTGATCTTTATTTTTAAAAAGAGGCGCATTTGCAAGCTATAGTGAGCATGAATCACAGGAGGGAAGAATAATAGTGGCTGGGGACTTCAATTTACCAGCAACAAACTGGAATAAGATTTATTCAACAATATTAGTAAGAAAATTATTTATAAAGTATGCCCAGGCACAACAATTGCTTAAGATTGCAAAAACAGCCTACCAGGGAATGAAACATACTAGACATTCCTTGGGATTCATGAAGCTTGCGCCAGGTGCAGGTGTAGCATCAGCGTTCTAACACCAAACTGGCCGCCGAGCGATCCAGGTACGAGCTGTTTCCACGTGCACTACCTGCGTACACTAAGCCCACAAAACTCCCGGGCCCTGTATGCTAATTACCTTATGTGCAGCAGTCTAGCTGAAGATGAATGAAGCTAATGAAGATCCAGGAAGTGGTGCAGGTATAGTGTACTCATGCAGAAATGTAAACTGTAGAAAACGGTTTACATTTTTTCAAACATAAAATCGGAGCAATGACAGCCGAACAAACACATGTATTATATTGTTAATATATGCCAGTGGCTAAATATATAGTCATTGGCATAAAAAAAATGTACAAAATATAAAATTAACATTTAATATATATACTTGCACTATCGCGACATGGAAGCACAGGGCAGCGGTGCGCAAAGGGGATTGCAAGGAAAATATAAAAATATAGACTAAAACTGCAATGAAACACATATCACGATTTCCCCACAATAGTCAATGGCAGGCATGCTACACCATACCATGGCACAAGGGTTGCTAAGGGTCTGTGATAGTGTTATGTGCGGTAGCTAGGAATTAGTAGGCAATGCCATGCAAATGAGAGGAGTAATAGTGAATCACATATTCTCTGCTGGTGTAAGGATGCACCTCACAGCGTAGCATTATAACACCGAGGTGTGCCTTTGAGATAAAGATGACATCAAGAGAGGGGTGTGTCACCATTGCTGTAAGCACATTGGAGCATTGCTAAACCGGTTTGCCCCTAGCTAGGCAAAGCTGCAGGATAGGGGTATGTTGAACTGGCCATAGCTATGCTTAGCTAAGAGTACACAAGGTAACCGAGTATGCATGTAAACGGAGATGAAAATGCGCATAAACCTGGTAAACGGGTTTGCACGGAGTGCACTGCAGCTGAAACAGGAAGGATATAGGAAAGAAATAAAGAAATGCTGCAGCAGTGAAATTGGAGTACAAATGACTAATTAACACCTAGGAGTCTACAGTGGGCCATTGACAACAGCTAACAAGGCTGCAAGCAGCTACCTGCAGAACAGAAAAGGGGAGGGGCTGTACTGCAAAGAAAACAGTAAAGTGTCAAAGCAGAACAAAGCTGATTTGCACTATATAAGCTACAAGACACATTTTGCCATGACTGGGTAGGGAAAGTAAAAACAAGAAAGACGGCAGGTGAATGCATGCCAGATAATGGGAGGGGATCCAAGTTTAAAAGTGAATTAAAGGGCAACAGATTAATCAAGGCAGGCAAGCATATCTCCAGGAACGGCCTTAGGTAAACTGGTGCCCTAGGCAAAAGAGCTCCATGGTGCCCCCCCACCACACCACCCGGTACCCCCATCCTGGTCTACATACACCAAAAAAATACTGGAAAAGTGCCCCTGCTAGATGGACGCCCTAGGCGGCCGCCTAGTTGGCCTATGCCTAAGGCCGGCTATGCATATCTCCACAGTAAAGACCCCACAATTGCAGTACTCATTGCAAAACCCATAATTAAGACATGCTGCAGCTGGAATATACACACCCACTGACATCACCAGCATCCATAGCACAATAGTATAAAGTGTGAAAACACCTCACACACATTTGTATATTCCCATATACTCTGCACCAGTGATGTATACAGATGGGGAACTTTAAGTATGTAAATGTTAGGGGCTGCCATAGCTTTGATCAAACAGCATGTGTTGGAGACTGACGGTGGTGTGAAGGATGATGCACATGACCACCTCAGGCACCAGAGGAGGAGGAGAGTGTCCAGACTGAGGGTAACCTACCAGGGGCTACATGATCTGGAGATAGTAGGGGTGGACAGGGACATCCTACAGCAACTTGTGGAGCTGTGCTGGCCATGCCTCAGAGCCAGAACAAACAGAGAGGAACCCATCCTAGTGGATACGAAGGTATGTGTAAGCCTGAGAATACTAGCTACATGTACCTTTCAAAGACCAACTGGGGATATCATGGGGATCTCACAGGCATCAGCATCCAGGGTACTACACCAGTTCCTGGATGCCATGTTACCACATGCCAATGAGCACATATACTTCCCCTGAACATAGGAGGAGTTGGCCAGCAATATACATCTCTTCCACTGTGTGGCAGAATACCCGGAGATACTGGGTGCAATAGACTGCATGCATATACAAATCAATTCACCACCCAGTGAGCAGGGTAGGCACTACATAAACCACAAGGTATAACCCTCCGTCAACTGCCAGGTCATGTGCAATGCCCAGGGCATTATCATGGATGTGTGTGCTGCCAGTACTGGAAGCTATCACGACTTCCACATCTGGCATGCCTCACAGCTGTATCAGTTATTTGCCAGGGAGAGACATCCCAAATGGCCACCTGGTGGGGGATGCTGGATATGCACTGGAACCATGGATGATGACTCCCATCAGAAATGCACACACACCCATGCAGGAACGCCATAATGAGGCACACGCACAGACCAGAATAATTATAGAGCATGTGTTTGGGGTGCTGAAATCATGGTTCCATTGCTTGGACATATCTGGTGGAGCCTTGCAGTACTCTCCAGGCACATGTGCTCACATCTTCATAGTATGTGCCATGCTACACAATATGGTCTTGCGGAAACAGCTGCAACAGGGACAGAATGGTCAAGGCCCTCACAGCCCACCACCATTGCCAAGGGCCCCACAGGCACAGAGGTACTCAGACCACGAACACCCTGAGCCAGCCCCAGTAAGCAGACAGAGGTGTGCCCAGTATGCCCATGCCTTGGCAAAGAGGGAACATATAGCACACACACTGACAGTGTAGGCATCTAGGGAATGACAACTTTCTCCACCTGCGCACACTGTATAAATGGATGGCACACACACAAGACTACCTATAAATTGTCATGTATAGGCAGTCTACTGTGTGCATCCAACATAGGCAGCCCTCAACTATTGTACACACAACTGCCATTGGCACAAGGTAAGTCAACACCTGAACAGTAAATTAAGCTATCGGCATGTGCTGATACTGTATGTATAGATTCATAGGTAGGTACTTGGCAAACTGCCAGAGGCCATTCATAAGCCCAGCCAAAATGTGTCAGCTTTTGCCACCCCATTGATTCATTAACTGTCCCTCTGTGGAGCAAAGCCAATGGCAGGATCCCTGGGGTGCATCTACTGTTCCCCATCCACTCTTCAAGGTTTCTCTTGCAGGGTGTTAGTGAGGGGCTCTGTATAATGTAGTTAGTGATGTTGTTCCAAAGTATGGGGAGTGTCTGTGACAGGAATCTGTCTCTCCAGCATTTTCCAGTTATTGTTGTGGCAAGGTTCAGCTCAATACAGTGTGTGTGTGGCTCACTGTGACATGGATTCCAATAGGTGGAGCATATCCATTAAGCCTGAATTCAACATGGCTGTGTTGGCCAGAAGAGATCATCTCTGGGTAAATGAGATGCCACTGAGTAAAGCAGGAGTTTATTCAGTCTGGCTGCATAGGGCATATGTTGGAGGCCAGTATTCCCCTTGGCGAGGTACATTTGTGGACCTCCCAACTGTTGGAAGTGTCTTCTGAGGTACATCCCAAATGGGTTATTATACCCTATGATGGGACTGATGACTGATGAGTAAAGGGGCACTATAACCCCAGTATGTCTAGATGGGAATCATTTAGTAATCAGATGGCCTACATATTAGGATGTCCTAACTACTGTGGAGATATGATTGTCAAAGGGGAGATCACTATCTACTTTAGTCCCCAGATACCCTATTACCTCATCCATATTAAAGTGGCTGCCACGTATGTGTTAATATGTGGGTGCTTAATATTCCACAATGGAATGACCATGCAGTTAGTGGCACTTGGCTGGAGGCTGTGACTTTGACACCCTGTGACGGTCTCTGTGAGGCCCCTTGAAGGATGTCTGTGTCAGCTGGACTATCAATCATGGCTCCCAGTTCACAGTCATTGCCAAACATGGTCTGCCGTAGTCCACCTGTGTTTGCCTGTACCTCTGAGAAGTATATGCCAAACAGTAGGGCTCACAGGACTGAGTCCTGTGGGACACCAGTCGTGATTGGTCAAGAGTTGGACCTGGAGACCGCTAGTCGTACCATGTGGGTTCTGTGTGTAAGCCCCTTGTCAACCCAACCTGAGATGCAAGGGTGTATGTACAGGCTGGTGTGTTTATCAATAATATCTGAGTGGGACATGGTGTCAAAAGCCTTTATGAGGTCCATGTAGTATGTGAGAACCACCTCCCCTGTCATCTAACATCTTGGTGACTGTATGTAAGACGTCAAACAGGTTCAATAGGCATGAACTGCACTCAACCAAGCTGAACTAGGTTGGGTCACATGTTCGGAGGTTACCAATGTCTTTGTTAAAGAGTGCCATGAGGATGCGATCCATACCATTGCAGTCCAGGCTAGTCAGGCTTATGTGGTGGTAGTTACGATGGTCAGTTGTGATTCCACCTTGATGGAGTGGAATAACCATTGCCACGCGCCATTGTATGGGCATGTAGCCTGTGGAGAGCCTGAGGTTGGAAAACTTAATTAGGTGGGGGGTCAGGTTGCCTCCACTGATGCTGTGTTCTGCTGTTAGAGAGGGCCATTTCCACCTGTGTGTCTCTGATGTGTGGGATACTGTACCTTTCGGGTAGTGTTGTGGGCTATTTAGGGGGTGAAGTATGCACAGAATGTATCTGTAAGGATGTTGACAATATCAGTAGGGTCAGCATATTTTGTGCTAAATTTAACCGGCACAGTGCAAATCTGTGTCACCACTTAGATCCTTGATATAGCCAAAGAAGGCTTTGTTGTTATCTTTCGAATCCTTGCACATTCTCCTGCTGATATTAGTATTGGATGATGTCATGAGGGACCTACGTATCATACTAATAGTGGTCACGGATGTCTGCCTTCGTGGGATTTGTTGTTTGTCTGGAACACTGTCCTACTTCTGTAGTATAGCCTGTTTATTGCAGAGGTCCACCAGACTGGTGTCCTTGTCTAGGAGGAGTGAGTCTTGGTTTATCAGTGATGGCACGATCCATACATCTGTGTAGGTGCTTATAGACTGCATTTGTAAATCTGTCTGTATCTTGAGCAGTGTTTCCCCTTAGCGTGGGGCTGTGAAACCCCCCCACCCCTGTCACTAGTAGTGTAAATTTAGCTGTAGGAAAGGTATACACTGTGGTATCCGTGGGTGGGGGAGATGCTTGGGGGTGGAAACAGTGAATAGTTCATGGTCACATCTAACCAGTGACCGGTTAACCTCCGCTGTGGTACACCTGTTGCCCATGTTGGTGATGACCACTTCTAGTATGTTTCCACCCCTCATTAGGAAGGTTTCCACCTGATACAGGGCATATGAGGTGATAAATTCCAGGAAGCTCTGGGCCTGGAAGTGAGTACTGGAGTAAGTTTCCCAGTTAATGATATGGTAGTTGACATCGACCAATGCCAGGGTGTGCATTAGGACTGTCATGTTCTCCACTGTCTCCAGGTAGGTGGAGTTGTAGTCCTGGGTCATGGAGGGTGATTCGTAGCAGGCCAGGTCTACCTGAAAATGCCAAAATCGCAGATCACCGACAACAAGAACACTGACACCAGAAGATCGACAATGGAGAAGACTGGCAGTTGAGAATCCCGATGCTGAGAACACCAACATGTTAAGGTAAGTGTGCGATAGGGATGGACGTTAGGGTCAGGGTGTGGGTAAAGTAAGTGTGTGATAGTGACGGATGTTAGGGTAGGGTGTGGGTCAGGTAAGTGTGCGATAGTGATGGAGTTTAGGTTTAGGGGCGGGTTAAATGAGTTAGGGTTAGGGTGCGGGTAAGGTAAGTGTGCGATTGTGATGGACCTTAGGGTTAGGGCTTGGGTTAAGGTAAGTGCATAGATAGTTATGTATGTAAGGTTTAGTGTAGGTTTACAAGGGTTTTGGTGTGCTTGTGTTGTGTGTGTTTTTTCGGGAAAGGTATTTGTTTTGTTGATTGTCGGGATTTTGGTTTGTCAGGCAAGTGAAGTTTTGTGTTTTTGAACTTTTTTTTTTTCATTTTTTTCATTGTCGATTATTTCGTTTTTGGTGTTTTGGCATGTCAGTGTTATCAGATAGACCCAGCAGGCCACAGTTTACATTGCATTTGTGGCTGATATTAGCTGCACATGGATGATTTCAGAGGTATCATGCTGCCCCACTAACCTGGAGGTATAGGTATCCCTGATGAATATGGATAAACCCTCTCCCTGTCTGTGTCAGTCCATGTTCTGTGGCTGAAATGTGTGGTATGGGTTGTAGTCTGGTAGTGTTGGTGTGCTCTCAGGAGCCTTAAGACAGATCTCAGTTACTGCACAGATGTTGATGTTGTCCATCCTGAGGAGTGCTGTGAGTGCATGTATGTTGTGATCACAACCCCTGGTGTTGAGTAGCATAACCCTCATTGATTCTGCTATTGTGCCATTTACAGAGCTGGTATTCACTTTCGAGACTCTCTTAAATAAGGCACCATGGGAGCGCCAATAGCCTTGGCCAGTATTCCAAAGCCTAAGGCTGACACATAGGCCGGTATAGTATCGTTGCATGCATGTTCCCCATCTGTGCTTGTTTTCCATCTCTCCTGTAGGTAACCTATTGGTAAGCAAAAGAAAGCCTTAAACTCATACAAGTCTTCTAGCTTCCAAAATAGGCTTTTGGAGTGACTAAGTATCAGTGTTCTGTATGTTCTTGCTGTACTTAGCTGTTTCCTGACTACATGGTGATTTCTCACTATATATTGTGATCTGAGGGTCTGTTTATTCACATATTATGGCTGTGATGGCCTGCACTTCAGAGGTTCACAGATAGCCTACTACCTATCTGCCCAAGGGCAATTAGAAGCATAGCTACAATGTG
>NC_056744.1:1145890360-1145956634 GCF_019279795.1 Protopterus annectens
ATTTGCAAGCAATAACAGCTGTGCATGTGTGCATGTTATGCAAATGTGTAGCGATCCTTGTTACATGGCTGGACCTCTCTAGTATCGTTTGCAAGTAATAACAGCTGTGCATGTGTACATGTTATGCAAATGTGTAGTGACCCTTGTTACATGGCTGGACCTCTCTAGTATCATTTGCAAGTAATAACAGCTGTGCATGTGTACATGTTATGCAAATGTGTAGTGACCCTTGTTACAGGGCTGGTCCTCTCTAGTATCGTTTGCAAGCATTAACAGCTGTGCATGTGTACATGTTATGCAAATGTGTAGTGACCCTTGTTACAGGGCTGGACCTCTCTAGTATTGTTTGCAAGCAATAACAGCTGTGCATGTGTACATGTTATGCAAATGTGTAATGACCCTTGTTACAGGGCTGGTCCTTTCTAGTATCGTTTGCAAGCAATAACAGCTGTGCATGTGTACATGTTATGCAAATGTGTAGTGACCCTTGTTACAGGGCTGGACCTCTCTAGTATCATTTCCAAGCAATAACAGTTGTGCATGTGTACATGTTATGCAAATGTGTAGTGACACTTGTTACAGGGCTGGACCTTTCTAGTATCCTTTGCAAGCAATAGCAGCTGTGCATGTGTACATGTTATGCAAATGTGTAGTGATCCTTTTCACAGGCTGGTCCTCTCTAATATCATTTGCAAGCAATAACAGCTGTGCATGTGTACATGTTATGAAAATGTATAGTGACTCTTGTTACAGGGCTGGGCCAAGAGGCTATGTGCACACTTACATAGAGTGGATATTGAGAGTAGATACACACTGATTGAACTACCAGGTTAGTGTAACCTACCCTCACATTGCCAACCTAACAGCCACTTGCACATACTGTATGTAATGTAGTGCACAGTACTGGTATTGAAACAGGTTGCATATCATCTTTAACTCCAGTGTAACATCTGCAGTAGGAATGTAAGATGTAGGCGACTGCTGCCCATGTGTAATAGCCGCTTCATAGGTGATGGCTTACACTATCTGATTATATCCTGATCATGTTGATAGTGGCATCAGAGTCTATTGATACATGACTCTGTTTGGAGAGATGGTGTCTGTGCCCAACAGAGCACATGGTCCTGGTGGATAAGTGAGTATATGCCCAGAGAAGGAAACAGACCTGTAAACACTTGCATCATCTGTAATCAACTAACAGGATGTGATGTGCTCCTCAGAGGAGGATTGCTGTTAAAGGTAGCTACAATGCTTCCGTAATAGCCACTGTTGTCAAGTCCATAACACAAATATGTACATGTGAGCATCACTGTCTAAAACATCTTCATAAGCAATAAGTAAACTAAATACAGTACTTGGTACTTGTAGTACTGAATGCTCATACAGGCATGTCCACTAGTCAGCTACTGGTGTTTACTAATGTCAGCTTTGTGTATGTGGCCATCCTGGGGGAATGTAATCTCTATGCCATGTACACTGCCAAACCCGCCTAACACCATTCCCCACACATTGTTTGGGATGCAGCTACAGGTTTAAGCTGGAAAGCAGCCCAGTCTACAGCCATGACTGGACAGGACAGTCATCAGGTACAGGTTAGCACATGCATCTCATCATCACAACCAACACATACCCTTACCAGAACACAGTAAGGACACCCACACACACTACCAGAAATCACACACATTCACAGACGCGTCTAGGTATCTGGCCAAACAAGTGACCTCCCAAGCTGGAAGAGACAGACAATGAAATACACAAACTGTATGACATAGTTTTCATAATTGTGCCACACCTCAGAACATGTGGCTGGAAACATGCCCAACAGTACTCATTTGTGAATGCAAACTCTAGCACTATGTTACATACCAACCTATACGAGGGCATACATACTGTCAGCTACCTGTCTGTCATGATTAGCCACATACCCATACACTCAGCCCACCTTTTGAACTATACACATGGCTCTGTCATATTTCATGTTGTTGTGCAGGACCTGTGATGCAGTAGCCTGGACTGCATGGAAACACATGTATGAACTGTCTGGTCTTGTAGCCCATGCAGGTATGTCCCAAGGACTGGGTAGCATTCTGCCATTAGCCAGAATGATACTGCAGTACAGGGACAAAAGTATTGTATTCTACAATTGTCTAGTGTAAGTCAAAGGGTATCCAGTATCTGTCTGTCTGGGATAACATGGTTGACAGACCATGATGCTTTGCCCGACAGGGCCTGCACCTGTAACCCCTGGGAATCTGGATATTACCTAGGTCTCATGCTTCCTCTATAGTGCCTTCATTATGCACAGTTCAAGTGAAGGTCGACTGCTGTTACAGGGACAGCCAAGCAATAAACTGCGGGTCTCATTACACAATAATACATGTCAGAAACACTATATGGACAGACATATGCCAATCCCTAACATGGGGAACATATCTGTGCAGTGGCTGAGACATGTTTCAACACTCCGTAGAGCACACCTGCATGACCATGTTATAACACATACCTCAACTCTTGCCCATTATCCTTTATTGGAACACACGGGCCACAGGTGTGTCCATATTCTTGAAGGATATGTACACATCCACGCTAGTTGCACTTGCATAACTTCAGATGCATTATGCTGAGCAACTACCTTTGTGCCAAAGTGGAATTCAAATTGCACCTTGTGACAGATCACCCACCATGCTGCGCATTTCCCAACTGTCATAATGTGCTGTAATAGGGAAGATTAGGTCTGAGACAGAAAACCATAATAATGGCTACTCTCAATGATTCCATTATGAACTGGGAAGACTCCTCATGTACCACCACCTGCGCTCAATGCATGTTGGATTCCATCAACTCCAATTACCTGGATCACAGTAGATACACAAACAGGGCTAACGGTATGTTTCCTAAGAGCCAAGTGGTGACTGTCATGGCACCCATGCAGATGGACAATGCATGTGCAAATGCTGAATCCTACACAAATAAACCTTAAGCAGTCACATACGTGCAGTGATTGTGCCATTGAAACAGAACCAAGATTCAACCAAACACAAGCAAGAAGGCAAACTGGTGGTACCATGCTTTAAACTGTACCAGAGAAGGTAGTAACTGTTGCAAGAGTGAACACACATGAGTGTAGGTGATCCCTGGTCAGCCTCAGTAAGATGCAGATACACCATATAAAACCACACAAAGCTACTGTGAAACTATTCAGCCACATATCATGAGGCCAAGCACAGAGCATTCTATAGCTGTGTCATTAGTTGTAATAGCAATGACAAGACCTGCCGTGCTGCACAGCACTATGGCATGGGAAGTACTGCACCTACAGGAATAGCACCCGTTCATCCAGATAGGGTGATGGAGAACCTAAACCGACTCCCACCTCCCCCACAACAGGTATACCTAGTAATATATCCATGTACACTACAGGGCCCCTGTAATAACGACTATGCAGGTACAAGCTGCACTCTTTAAAGCCGTACATACAGCTTTCATGGGACCTGTCAACATCCCAGGGTGTATCCTACACAAATGTAAAAACATTCAGCTATCCACATTCCCATCATGTTCAATCATAGCTCCATGTCAGGCTGTGTACACACCGAATGGTGCACAGCAACAGTTATCACACCCCACAAAGGGGGAGACACCATTGATAATGGGAAATAGTACACAACTAACCTGCTGAGTCTGATCTGTAAGGCCATGAACCGTGATCAAGATATTTGATGTACTCAGTACAGATGTAGATGACAGTAGGGTTGATTCACACTGCATATCATGACCTTGCCAGGTCGTAGGACACCGTCACCCATACTGTGTTCCAGCTACACTCAATAAACTAGGTGTATATTCCCATGTCACAGGAGTGGTTGGGAACTGGATTGCTGACAGAACCAACACTACAGAAGGTGTCTGTCTAATACACGCACATCAAACCAATGCCAGCCACAGCAACACAGGGTTCATTCCTGGTACTCCCCCTCTTTGTTATCTAAACCACACAGACTAACACAGAAGGCATCTGCCTATTGATGTTTGCAAATGACTATGAACTAGGAGCAATAGTTGACTCAATGTGTGCTGCATTCAACATACAGAAGGGCCTTTGTGTGGTGTGACATATGGCCACAATCTGACAGCTAAGTATTGCATTGTCATCCCCATGTTGAAAACTCTGTACCCATGAACTACCACCTAGGCAGCGGTCAACATAATGGCAACTGTGTGTATGGGATGCAGCTGGACAGTAGTCTTTCCTTTGATAGTTTCTTCACCACACCAGTCAAGTAGTTGTATGTGGCACCCCTAATCATGACAGGGTGCCATCCAGGAATAGAGAGATAATTGCTAAGCCATACTCAACACTCATGTGACCCACAATAGATCACATATTTTCTTTAAGGGTTATTGCCCATGTGTAGATGGCCAACACTGCCCTTCCCAGTCCCTATCTCCACTATGTAGCATGCAGCCTACCCTGAGTAATGCCATGTCCAAACCAGAGGTGTTGGATATGCTACACTTAACACATCCTGATCCTAAATAAACACATACTTCATGGACATTCACCATTCTAGTACAAGGATCACAACATGCCTGACAAATCTCTGTCCCATACACTTAACAGACTCTTGCCATACTATGCATCCCTGTCCAGCAAAGCTGTACATCACCCCTCTCTGTGACATGGTGTGATGACCGCATGTCAAATATATCAGTAACCCTGTGGATCAGTTCTGTGGCACTGCTTGAACTGGCCACTGAAAGTTAGCTGTCCGTTGCCTACAGCTAGGTAACCTGTCTGCCTAGGCTCATAAATGGCCCAGGGCATATAGCCTACTAGATCACTATGACTATAAATAGATTCATAGATTCATAGATTAGTACTAGGCTAACTGACCTTGCGAGCCATTTTAAGCCTAGCCAATTATCCCCTGTGAGATTAAAACCCTGTACCTTGTGTTTGTAAGACAAACACCTTAACCATTAGGCCATCCTCCAACCCTGCAAATACCATCAGGCTAGCTATTGTCCCATGTGTTACACATGTGCAACACAGGCAATACATGGCAGGATGCTACACAGTTGTACAGTGTCATGTAGATGTATATGGCAAAACACATACATGCTTACAAGTCTGTAGGGTCACAGGTCATATCCCTAACTGCTATGTATGACTATATATGCGATATATACACAGCATTAAAGTTGTTGCATTAATGTGAACACATCCAGGCATGTGCTGATAGGTAAAGATACCAGTACAGGCAAATAGACATGCCAACATCAAGACAACATCCACATGGAGTATGAGCAATGTCATCACATGACACACACATATATGGTGATAACATCACATCACCAGTAATTGTCAAATGTCTGTGACTTATACATATCAGTGGTGTTAGTGTCATGTAGATGTGCAAAGACTTATTTGTAATCTTAATAAATGTGTTACACATATATGTTCAGCTGTACTTCTGTACTTCTCTGTGAGTTACCGTGACCTGTCTCCATCATTATGTCTTCTACGTATGCCACGTAGCAGGCTGCCAGCATGCACCCGCTTGGAGGATGAGGTCCTCGTCCCATACCTCTGTGACAACCATACAACACTCTTCAGCCATGTGCCACAGGATGCACAACAGAGGGATGCCCTCTGGGAGGAACTCTGCAGGAAGGTAAATGATGATGGCAGTCACAATCGCACCTATCAGCAGGTGTGCTGACACTGCACTGACCTCATAAGAAACAGAGTGCTAATGCAGTCACCGGGGAACAAGGTGCAACAGGTGGGGGGCACTCACCCAGCCCACACTCACACATACTGAGGAGCTACTGGCCAACCTGGGGACACCTGCAGACCTCCATGCACAAACTATAGCTGGTATTGTGGAGATGGGTGTCTCTCAACCACCAAGCCTGGAGTTGCCTGGTAAGTCAGTACTGCATATATAACACAACTATATTTCACATAGTTACATGTGTTACTGTACAATATGTAATGTAACATCATATGCAAGGCATGTATGCACACATGCCACATACTGTAGTCTGCTACTCTATGTATGCACAGATGTGCATACTCCATAGTATAGTGTATTGTACTGGCTTATGTACTAACATGGACATTGCATCCTTTAGCTATCATACAGGTGTGGATAATGATCTTACTGCTGTGACACTCCTGTTTAGGTACCTCTGGCAGTTTGCAGTGACAGCAGCCTGTGTCAGGTGAGATTGTTATTATTTACCAGGCTTGATAATGCACAAATAATAATAATTGCATGCTATCTGCCATAACACACGCACACATAATGTATGGTGGTCCTGTTAATAGACACTGGTCAGACCTGCAATGCATCACATGCATCACAGTGGTTACCCATGTGAAACAATTGAAGACTATATGAAACACCTACACTAAACCTTCCAAACTGTAATTGCCAGATGTGTGGACAACTGTGAATACAATGGTGGAGGTGTGTTTCACTGTAGGGACAGGTACTACATATCAGCATTACACATGTTGGGAATACAAACAGTACTGTACAGAGAGCATATGTGTACACACATGTTAAATGTGTTGGAGCTGGAGTATGACCGGCCCACAGGATGCACCCTTGTGGATTATACCCTTGCTATGAATGTCACAAAATGTCATGTGCTATCTGACATGTCCATGACATGTAGTAAGCTGACTGCAACACTGCTCAACTATCTTGCAAAACATGATGTTTCACATCCCATACATACCACCCTTTGTCTGCATAACCCTGTCCTCAGTGGAGCATATGACATCTATAGGTGTATGTCATATGGGATAACACTGACATATTAAATAAGATGGCCATCACAACCATTGCACATAACATGTGTACACATGGCCATGGAGGATGGCCAGAAACATGAAGCAACACACACAGTAGAAGTGATGTACATGTGTGTACACCCTGTTGTACATTGGCTCGACACAATACAGCTATGGCCTTTGTGTAATGGTGATATTGCAGATGTGAAACACTAAACAACATACAGGCCTGTGCACAGCTTGTGTAGGCATAACATAAAACCACCACATAACATGTCTTAAACATCTTGAGTGTGTCACAACATGAAAGCATTCACCTATACAGTATCCAAATACATACGTGTGTTGACTCAAACAGCAAAAAGACAAACTGGAACTAGAAACAAACCACTGATAAGAGACTTCAGACGGCACAAGAAAATTAATAGTAAAATTTAATATGTTAAGCACTTTTCGTTTGTAGATAAAACAAACTTCATCAGACATATTGAAAATCTTGAAATCAGTCACATATATAGAGATAATTAACCAATCAATTCATCAAATACACATGATAAATCAGCTGCATTTAACAGTTAAAAAGGCCATTTTAAAGGGATAAGCACCTAAACAAAGACTCCACTCTCACTATTTTAAAATATACATATACAAATATATATAACGCACAGTAAAACCAAAACTGTACTACAAAATATTATAACACCATATAATTAATTATTAATAATTCATTATAAACTAAAATATAAACAAGAAAACTTTAAAAATGAATATATATATATATATATATATATATATATATATATATATATATATATATATAATAAGGATATAGAACGTGTGTTGCACAACATACACATACAACCACATCAGGCCACAGATACAGTACATTCACCTTGCTGGTGTAAGACATCACTGCCATGCCTGCTCCTCATGTGTGTGTGGTACACAGATGGCATGTGAGACATAGAGTACTGCTAAGTTAGCCATGTGTAGGCATAGTTGCCAGGCATCAGTAATATGGTTGCAGATGTGCAGGGGTGTCATCTGTATACCCTTCTGTGACCTGTGTCACACATTCCACATTAGGATTTAGGGTGTATACACCTCAGAGACATGGGTCACATTCCACATTAGATACGTATTATATGTGAACATAGTCATGGCTATGATCTGTGTCAGTAAATCACACTGTATAGCAATTGTGATGCCACATGATGCCCTGCAATGGCTATGCACATCAGGTCAATGTGCAGTATGTCACTGCATATTTGTAGACCAGACAGACAACATTGCATCAGCTGAAGGCCCATGCTAGTATAACACATCCTTGCATTGGGACACCATTACCGTACTGTAGATTGCAAAGGACACCATTGTGTTACACATGTATGCATGTCATTCAACATGTCAGTAGAAGACATGTCATACTACATGTGATTGGCAAGGTCATACGCCACACATCAGGCCAGTGCACTGTAAACCTGTGCTGGTCTGTGGCACCATTGCAAAGAAGGGACAGCCATGTCAAACATGTGAGTACAGCCACATGCACAACGTCTATTAACTCAGCTCAGGGGTAGGAGGAATAATGTTGAACATACATGCACTGCTTTGGGGGAGATATGTAAGCTAGGGCTCATGCAAACATAGTATTCAGTCGATATACCCTTCTGCTCATGTCCTCACACATAGGGGAAGTGGCCAACACAAAGCATCAGTGGAAGATATACAAAGGTCAGTGATGCTCTGTTAACATGTGGTGTATGTTGCATACACCATGGCAGTGCGGTGCAATGGTGCAAAGTGCATGCATTGTGTTGCAGGTATGGGGCATAGGCTACTAACACAAATGGCGCAATACAGGTATGTATGCTAACCGCCATTATAATTGTGTAAGGTGCATGCCATTGAATATAACACATGCATGCTGTTGTGTGCAACTCAGGGATGTATGATAGCTACTACTATAATTGTCTAAGCTGAATGCCATCTACCATATCACCTGCATGTAGTGTGTGGCTGTGTTTGTCTGTGTGTGTGTCTGTGTGTGTGTGTGTGTGTGTGTGTGTGTGTGTGTGTGTGTGTGTCAGGTATCACTTGTAATGTACAGTTCTTATCTTCCCCTCACAGGTGTTGATGTAGGTGCGTTGCCCTCCTGCGGTCCACCTGATGTTAGTGCCCCCATAGACTCTAGCAGTGATGATGATAGTATGATTGAGGCACAGGCAGGGTTGTCAGGGGCTGAATCTGTGCCATTGATTGCCATTTCATCTGTATCCCCCTCATTCTCACACACAGTTCCCCTGCCTACACATACCGCATCACCACTGGCCATAGAAGAAGGACAGTTGGCGGGTGGTAGTATGGAACACGGAAGTGTGGAGACTACGGAAGGTGTGCCTGCACACCATGATCCCATTCAGCTGACTGGTGATGTCCCAGACAGGCATGTGCCCAGTACTGCTCATAGGAGGACCACTGGCCAACATGCCCCTATGAGGCAAAGCACATCAGCTGGAGTCACCAGACCATGTTTTGGGCTGTAATGGAGGCACAGGCACATGCTGAACAGCACAACAGAGAAGGTCTGAGGCTTCAGAGGGCTGCTGTCTGTTCATTAACTGACAACATACAGGCACTTGCAAATGCGCACCATCATCATGCAGATGTTTTGGATAGATGATTGGGTGACATGGTAGGAGTCCTTGACTGTGGCATGTCAATCCTCAAGCGTGGAATGTCTGTGCTGGAACACCTGGTGGGAGTGAGGCGTCGGGCTTGTTGACGTAGGTCAGCTACATCACCTGTGGAAGGTCTACGCGAACATGCTACTGCACATGCCCGCTCCCATAGTGGTGGTAGCAGCAGCAGTGCAACTGGTGCTGTGCAGTCCACAACAGGCCACGTGCACATGGTCCTGGATGGTCCCAGCAGGAACACGATTCCAGTGGACATGTATCATCAGACAGTACCCAATCTGGACCTCTGCTTGGTAGTGCCCTTGAAACCCCTGGCAGGTGCAGGTCACGTGACCGTGGCCGGACACCGTGAACTGTGAAACCTGCCTTGTACAGTCTGCAGCGGTCAATAATACCCCTGTGTAGGCCAGCCACATGCCAGACCTGTGTGCATGCATACACACACACACTGAAAACAAATGTAAGGCACCTCAACACACACACGGATAACATCCACACACGCCCAGTGATATCACAGGCCCTAACACACACACATGACATCATCCAATGGTGCAGCCTAGGCCTTTGGCAAACATTATCACCTTGTGCATATGATGATGCCTGTGCCGCATCCCTGTCATCCACACCATCGGTGCAGGGACATGCTCATATGGTCTGATGCACAGGGTGAACATACTAGGTAGGCAATTGTCAATTAATATTGGTTAGTAGTGTTGACAGGCAGCAGACATAGCATGCATTACAGTTTTAGAATGCATTTTGTACGTTTGACAGTATGTATCATGTGTAACAACACTAACAGCATGTTGATCTTGACATTCTGCCTTCCTATTTCAGGTGTAGTTGCATGTGCCAAGGGATGTCGGTGTTTGCGGTTGGTGTCCCATATGTATATGTTGACTACTCACAGGTCTGTATGACAATATCTGCATGCACTTTGCAGCTTTAACATTACAGTTATAATCTCCCATGTTTCAATTATGTTTACTGTTCTAATGATCCAAGAGCATGATAGGTGTGTAGTAAGCTACTGTGTTCAGAGCCGTCACATACATAGTGGTTGACATCACAGGTATAGTTACCTGGAGCGAGGAGGAAGTAAAAGAGTGGTATGGTGGATGACAAGGGTAAAGGCCAGTGGAAAGAGTGGCTTCTCATTGGGAAGCAGTAATACCCACTGCCATGACAGCATGCAAACACAGACACACCCACACACTCAGGGATTCAGAGACACACACTCTGACACACACACACAGTTGCCAGTGTTCGGATGAGAACCCCTGCCTATGTGCATATCGTCATTATAGTACTACACAATTACAAGACATGCCACAGAGATTACACATGTACAGGTAGTCAGAATGACGTAAGATCGAGGACATCAACAGGGATACTACAGTGCAGTCAGTGTATGTGGGGAGGGGGGTTCATCAGTAGGCTATGTAACAACAGGTCACACCACAGGGTGCAAATGTTAACAGGCAGTTAGAATGCCCATATATGATTGATGATATCAACAGGGATACTAGATTTCATTGAGTGGATGGGGGGAGGGGCATTAACAATTCACTATGGTAAAATACAGCCTCACTTCAGGGACCAGACAGCCATACACATAGACAGCCATACAAACACACACACACACACACACACACACACACACACACACACACACACACACACACACACACACACACACACACACACACACACACACACACACACACACACACACACACACACTGTGGCATTCACAAATATATACACCTGTGTCACACACATACAGACACTAGACATGTGTGAGGTTCAACCACCTGCCTATGCCTTTCTTTCTACACTTCACTCTGTATTGATGTCAACAACAGTGTTCAGGAGAGTGAAAACATGTGGGATGTATTCCCAGCCATACATGACATATATGGACACACACACACCCACACTTGCCAGTACTGTGAATGAAACACCTGCCTATATCATGATAGGTATTACAGAAGTACAGCACAATTATATTTGCTACAAAGCTTACTGACTCTTTCTTTTGCCAACTGTGCTGATATATACACAATATATGCACAGGGGAGGTATTACTGTTACAGGTGTCAAGAGGTTTGCCTTCAGTGTCACCCTTACTGCATTCTACATTGTCTGCCTTCCACTTCAATTAACAAAACCTGACCTTAGCAGTTACACAGGTTATTGTAGGAATGGTTGTAACACACTACTGAGCTATCCTCAGTAATCATTCATCTGCAAAATAGCCCCACCATTTAGTAGTCATGTCCAAACATCTGTCATACCTCATGTACAGCTTACTGTATTTAGAGCATAACACCATATACAGTTAGCAATGTTGAGGCTGTATTGCAACAGCATGATGTACTAAGACAAAAGTCACATTCAGACATCAGACACTGCACACACACATGGAATCTACACAAACATCAATACATGTATACATATGCGGTCTACATCAGTAAGTGCACTAGCAGGTCAGGAGGATACTTTCCACACCTTCCCCATGCCATGTGTGAAACATAGCCGAGCAATACACCATAATGGATGTTGTATTCATGTCATTCTCTTGCAACTGTTACTTGACAGTGGCATGATGAAGCCAGGGCACTGTACTGGTCAACAGTGAGCACATCATATTTGCCACGCACACCTCATGTTTACTGGAAGAGTGCCAGCAATGTGCTCTGTTAGGCTAAGCAGTACACTCATTCAAGCATGTGCAAGGTCTGTGGCTTGTAAACATCTCACCCCAGCACGTACTGGCTATTGTGGTACTAAGGCTAATGTCCAGACAGCACACAGCATGCATGGCTTGCAATTGTTGACATGGGGTATATGTAGGAGCTGTGGCCACACATGGCTGTACATGTCATGAACATATCACCTGTGACTACTCAGGAACATACAGAGCAGAGCTGGATTTCCCTGAGTCTGTCAATACAGTCCTTGAGTAGGTCCTATGATCCTGTTATTTGGGTATGTTTGTAGGCATTGCATTAGGTGGACATGTCTAATTACATACATGCCACATGGGGTGTTGTATGATATGATAGGTGTCATGGGTGATCAGTAGAAAGGGAATATTACCTATGTTAACATAGATATCAAACCTTATGCACTGTCTATCTGCCATGTGCATGTGTGTAATGATTGTAGCCACCTATATGTAGAAAGGATAATGAAAGCTATGGTAATGTCATTTATGTTGTATGAGTGTGGGATGTACCTATGAAGGGCAGGTACAGTTAGGTCATATCCAGCCATGAGGGTGTTGTTTACTGGTGTACAGCAATAGTCAACTGTGTTAATGCTGACAACATTCGAGGGACCCTGGTATGTATACAACTAAGCTGATTACAAACAGTGGTATTATTGCAATGCATAACAGATTTTAGGTTCATAGGTTCATATGTTCATAGGTAGGTACTAGGCTATCATCTCTGGGGCCTATACAAGCCCAGCCAAAAAGGTACCCTGGCTTTTGCCACCCAAGAAAATTATTTTCTTGTGCCACTGTTGAGCAGAGCCACAGAGGTGATCCCTGGGGTGAATTTCCTATTTCCCATCCAATCATCAAGATTTTTCTTGAAGAGTGCTAATGAGGAGCTTTGTTTGATATAGCTAGGTAGCTTATTCCAGAGTATGGGAAGTCTCTGGGACAGGAATCTATCCCTCCGGCATGTTCTGTTTATTGTGGTGACAAGGTTTAGGTCCCTAGAGCATGGGATTTCTTTAAGTGGAGCATGTCCAACAGCTCTGGGTTTGACATAGCTTTGTATATTAGGCAGAGATCACCTTTGAGTAGGAGATATGCGATGGAGTAAAGCTGGAGTTTTTTGAGACTGTCAGTGTAGGGCATCTGTTTGAGGCCAGTAATCCTCTTTGTGAGGTATTTCTGCAGCCTTTCCAGTTGTTGGAGATGTCTTGTGAGGTACATACCAAAAGGGGCATTGTACTCTATAATGGGTCTAATGAGTGATGAGTAGAGGGCAACAATGACCTCTTTTTTTCTGGATGAGAAACCTTTTGTGATGAGGTGTGCCATGTAGAAGGATTTCCTGACTACTGTGGTGATGTGATTATCAAGGGAGAGACTACTGTCCACCTGTGTCCCAAGGTCTCTTATCACACTTTCGGTGTTAAGTATACTACTGCCTATGTTGTAGTTCATGGGTACAAAGTTTTTACCAAAGGGGATGACAATGCACTTTCTGGCATTGAGCTTGCGGCCATGGCTTTGACACCAGGCTTCTGTCTCAGTGAGGCCCTTTTGTAGGATGTCCACATCGTTAGGAGTTTTGATTATGGCTCCTAGTTTGCATCATCTGCGAACTTCGTTAGCCAAAGACCTTCTGTGTTAGCCTGTACTTCAGAGAAGTAGATACAAAACAGGAGAGAACCCAGGACTGAACCCTGTGGTACTCCACTTGTCACTGGTCTGAAGTCAGATTTGGAGTCTGCTACTGTCACAGTGTGGGTTCTGTCAGTGAGCCAGTTGGCAACCCATCTTGTGACATAGGGATTTATACCTAGTTTAGTGAGTTTATCTATAATTCCAGTGTGGGGGATGGTGTCAAAAGCCTTGGCAAGATCTAGATAGGCTGTGTGAACCACCTTACCCTTGTCTACGGCTTTGGTGACTGCTTCAAAGAAGTCTATCAGGTTTAGGAGACATGATCTGCCTTTTACAAACCCAAACTGGGTGGGATCCAGAGTTTGGAGATTACCAATGTCTTTGTTTATAAGTTCCATGATGATATGTTCCATGACCTTGCAGACCAGGCTCATCAGGCTAATGGGGCGGTAGTTCCTGTGGTCCGTGGTGGCTCCCCCCTTGTGGAGTGGGATAACCATTGCTGTGTGCCATTCAGCAGGCACAAAGCCTGAGGTCAGGCTATGATTGGACATGGTACTTAGGTGGGGTGCCAGTTCGTTCTGTAGTTCATGTAGAACGCAGCCTGGGATGCTGTCTGGTCCCATGGATGCTGTGTTCTTGGCTTTGGAGAATGTGGTTTTTACCTGTGCAGTCATGATTACAGGAACTTTGCATTCTTCTGGTATAGAGATGGGCTCTTTAAGGGGTGAGAGGGAGGTAAAGCTAGCACTTAACCTATCTGCCAGGATGTTGGCAATATCAGTTGGGTCTGTATATTTAGTGCCATTGTGCTGTTTCTCAGAGCAGATCTGAGTGTTGCCATTCAGATTCTTGACATAGCTATAGAATGCTTTGTGGTTGTCTTTAGAATCAGTGGTGATTTTGTTTTCATAACTAGCTTTGGAGTATTTTATCAGGGATCGCAGCTTCTTACTGAGGCTGACCAGGGAGCTCCTCCACTCGTGGTATTTTACTCTCTTTTGCAAGAGTTTCTTCCTTCTGTTGTACAGTTTGTTTATGGCAGGGAACCACCAGATTGGCTTCCTTTTTTTGGAGGATTGCGTCTTGGTTCTGTTTGGGATAGCACGATCCATGCAGTCATGTAAGTGCTTATAAAGTGCAATTGTGTAGGATTCAGTAGTCGTAACTGTATTGTCCATCTGCAT
Organism: Protopterus annectens; assembly: GCF_019279795.1. Lineage (NCBI taxonomy): Eukaryota > Metazoa > Chordata > Ceratodontiformes > Protopteridae > Protopterus > Protopterus annectens. The sequence continues at coordinate 1,145,905,421 of NC_056744.1, forward strand.
GGGTGTCATGAAGTTCACCACTTTTGTCTTAAGAAGCATGAAGTTGACTCTGGAGAAATTTTTTATTATGGTTTCCTTAATGGGGGGTTGAGGCAGGATGTGAATATCAAGGGTAATTAGCTTATGGTCGGATCAGACCAATGAGGCACTGACTTCAGTTGTGGAACATCGGTTACTCATATTGGCAATGACTAGATCTAGGATATTGCTGCCCCTGGTGGAGGTGTGGATAAGTTGATCCAGGGCATTGGAGTATATGAATTCCAGAAAGCGTTGAGCGAAGGAGTTGGTACATGAGTAGTTTTCCCAGTTAATGGTGGGGTAGTTGAAATTGCCCATTATTAGGGTGTTAGGTTGAACCTTAATATTTTCCAGTACATCAAGAAAAGAGGACTGGGAATCCTGGGGCATGGTGGGTGATCTGTAGCAAGCTACAATTTGGATTGCAGTTTTGCCCAGAGTTAGTTGCACTTGGATAAACTTGGCTGCATTATGCTGAGCAACTAGCCTGGAGGTGTGGATATCCTTAATGAGTATGGATACACCTCCACCTTTGATGTTCCGGTCCAGGTTACATGGCCAAAAAGTGTGGTATGAGTTATAGCCTGGTAGTGCAGGGGTGCTCTCTGGAGCCTTGAACCAGGTCTCAGTCACTGCACAGATATCGATGTTCTCCATTTTAAGGATTGCCTCGAGTGAGTGCATTTTGAGATTTAGACTTCTGGCATTGAGTAGCATCACCCTCAGTTTTTGCTTGCCTGTTCCTATTACAGTGGTGAATTTGTCATTTGAACCTTGCCTAAAAAAGCACTATAAGAGTGGCAAGAACCTTAGACAATATCCAAAATCCCAGGGGTGACAGGTGCAGGCCATCTCTGGCAAAGCATCGTGGTCTGTCGACCATGTTATCCCAGGCAGACAGATACTGGATCCCTTTAGAATGGCACCAGAAGCTTAGCCAATTGTTGAAGTCAATCATTTTGTCCTTGTACTGCGGCATCATTCTGGGTGATGGCAGAATGCTACTCAGGGCTAGGGTCATACCTGCCTGGGCTACAAGATCGGAGAGCTCTTCCATGTCTCTTTTCATGTAGTCCAGGGAGGTATGTCTCAGGTCGTTCACACCAACATTGACAATGACAGAGTCATATTTGTATTTGTTGTGGAGTGACCTGAGTGCGTGGGTTATGTGGTGGATCCTGGCACCTGACAGGCAGCTGACAGTAACCTTCTCCTTGTTTAGCCTGGTGAGTCGGACATCAATGTGCCTGACTATAGAGTCGCCTATGACTAGTGTGTTGGGTACGTTGTTTTGCCTTATTGGCTGTGGTTGAGTGGCACACTGAGTCTGCGGGATATGTGTCATTTGGGTTGTGTTGGGAGGGTGGAGGTTGCTTGCATTTCTGCTTTGGAGGTCCCTGTTGCTTAGACAGATTATTATTGAGAGCCTCTCCGAATGTTTTTGTATTTCTATGTGTGGATTTTGGTGGTGTAGATTTAGTGAGACTATGTGATGAGTGTGGTGTGGTGCAAGTGTTTACCTTCTCCTCTTGACTGTCAAGCTCAGTCTTGATTGGAGAGAGCTTTACCTCCAGTTTGGCTAGATAAGTGCATCTCTCACAGGTTGCAGTGTTGGGTGGTAGGAGGAAAGGATGGTCTGTGTACATGAGGCAATTTCTACATTGCCCCAAGATGCCCAGATTCATCAGATAGACAGGAGAGAACACTGGGAGCTGACCCTTGGACATGCCTGAATAAAAAAAACTATTTTCCTCTAGATAAGTGAGGAAAGTGAGTACAAGAGCTGTTTTTCTCTAAGCAAGTGAGGAAAGTAAGTACCAAAACTGTTTTCTTCTAGGTAATGAGTAAGGTTGAATGCTGTAGTAATTAATAAGTTATTTGGTGCTTACAAGTTTTGAACAAGTGCTGATCATGAATAAGCAAATTCAAGTGCTAAAAGTAAGAATCTGTATCTGGACTAAACTAGTTACAGGAAAGGGGTGAAACAAGTGCAAATGTGGGCTTTTAAATCAGAAAGTTGAGAGAGATGGAAAAACTGCCCAAACGGCCAATGACTACAATTTCTGGGCCAGAACCACTCCTTATGTGGTAGATAGGTTACCTAGTGCTTACCACTCCCTCTGATAAGCTAGAAGGCTTCCCTCCAACACAGAAAGCTTGGGGGGGGGCTCAGAAGCTTACATACAGTCCTGGATACAGCAAATCTGAATCTGGACTACACTAGTTACAGGAAAGGGTTTATATATATATATATATATATATATATATATATATATATATATATATATATATATATATATATACAGAAAAGTAGCTAAAACAGCAGTCAAAACAATTCAAATACAGTGCAAGCTAGTACACTTGAGTATGTAATGTTAGACCAAACAGTTTAAAAAATGCAACTAAATTAAAAATGACTAAAAACAATGCAGAAGGAGACTATTAGGTAGAATGAGGTAGAGATGGAACTGGGGGGAGTGTCCCAGATCAAATCTACAGTGGGGGCGGGCAACTGCAAAAACCTCCAAATTTAAACAACAACACAGGAATAGGGTATGGGAAAACCAACACCTCCAGCAGAGATCTGAAAAACTATACAGTGAAGCAAAAATAACAGTGCACAACTCTGTAGTCAGCCAGCAATGATATAAAATTAGTCAAACAATAATTACCAGTACACAACTATGAAGTGCCAGAAAAATATACTCAGCTCTGTATATCTCCAGATAGTTTGAAGAGCACTCTTTCAGGACACAGGAAGGCTCCAACAATGATATGCAGCTGTGTCTGTACATGGGTACTTTATACAGCTGATGTAGGCCTAGGTACAGTCCACCAATTGAAGGTTATCTGGTGGTCTACCATACTATGTCATACCACATATGGATGTGTGTTGGTAGTCTGGGGACAAGGTGGTGGATGTATATGAGGATACAACCTAGAATGCAGCGTTTGCCACTGTCACCTGTACCTGACTCATCTGTGATGAGTAATGTCAGAGTAGTGGTCTTTACATGTGAATAGCCTTTATGAATATATGGACACCATCACCTGGAATGGTCCATACCACTGTTATGGCCCACATGTCTAGATCTGAGTTATACAGTGGTAGTGCAATTGTGCACTACAGGGGCTTCAGCCAGGTGTTCCTCGCTGCACAGATGTCAGTATTTCCCATTGTAGGGTCTACAGTGAGCAAATGGATTACTAAAGCCACACATCTAGCACTGGTTAGCATAAGCATCCAATACAATTGTCTTGTAGGTGTCAGGGTGTTACTTCTGTGTGTAGAACATTTGCCTTGGAATGCGGCTATATGGGTAAATGCAACCTAGGTATTATCCACACACACGTAAAACATGGATGCATGTGCTCTGTGTCAAAGGCTTGTCATTCAGTCATGACAGCCCAGAATGACAGACACTGGACAACCACATAATAACAGCAGAACACTGGCTCATTCTTTTGGTGTAGCAGTTGCCACTCGTACAATGACATCACTGCAGGTGGCAGTAATGTGCTTAGTAGCAAATGCCTCATGTAAGGTGACGGACAGCAGCAGATATTGTGTATACAACCAATGTGAGATATACTTAGGGTAGCAGTCCTGCTAATAATGACAACTATTAACACAGCCGGGAGAGGCCATCTTGACACCTACACCTCAGTACCATTACACAATGTGGCTCACACATTATGCTTGCACATGCCACTGTTCAATGTATAATGCCACTGTCCACAACCTGCTATCAAAGTATGTCTTTCAGGGTAACAAGGTGTGTGACACATGCTGTAGGTAGCATCTGCCTGTGTGTCCCAGTTAACCTATTGTCTGTCACGTCCACACATGCATGATTGTGTATACTTCACATATATATATGTCAGTATTTCATGTACATGTATGCATGGGTATCACACAGCACAGACACAGATATATAATTTACGGGCCACATACAGGTATCTGGTAGTAAACCAGTATGATGTGCATATATACTGACAGGTAAGATGTACATAGCTGGAAACCTGTGTTTTTCCAATAGGAGTCCATTACAACATGTTCTGTAAATGTAAATGTATGAGCATGCCCACTATGGCCTTCATTGGTTAGAATCGGAGTGCATACCAAACAGCCCTGTGCTACTAAGTGTATGAGCATGCCCAGTATAACCTTGTGTAGTTGTAGTTATAGTGCATCCCAAATAGCCCTGTGCTACTAAGTGTATGAGCATGCCCACTGTAACCCTGTATAGTGATAGTAGTTGTCCATTCCACAGATGGGCATACTCCAGTTCAGGTTCCTGTTGTGCTACAACTATACCTCTCAGGTCTACCTATGTACCACCTGCAGATGATGTGTCTTGTTTGTGCATACAGGTTGTAATGGACACCTTCTTTAAACACACAGGTTTACAGCTATGTACGTCATGACTGTCAGTCTCCCTGTTGTTGTCCTCAATCTTAGAAGGGCATTCTGACCACCTTGGAGTGTGTAATCTCTGTGGCGCATCTCATAACTGTGTAGCACTGTAATAGTGATCTGTATATAGGCTGGAGTTCTGATCACACCACTGGCAACTCTGTGCATGTGTTTGTTTGTGTGATAGCAAATGCTGAGTGTGTGTGTCAGCAAATGGCTGAGTTTGGTTGTGTGTGTGTCAGCAAATGGCTGAGTTTGGTTGTGTGTGTTTATTTGAGTCTGCATCCTGTCATGAAAGCGGGTTTTGCTGCATTCCAAAGAGATACCTCCTTTTGCACTGGCCTTTATCTAGTCAAATGCTAAACCTTTCTCTTCCCCCCTCCCTACTGCAAGTAATCAGTCCTGTGATGTCACCCAACTCAGAAGTGGAACCAGAGTAAGTGTAATTTTATGTGTTCTGTGGCACATACCCCAACTGCATACCACTGTACTAGTTACCTTTACATGGGCAAAACGTGTGCATGTTTGTTTGTGTGACTACCCTGTAGCCAGGCATACACATGTGTAATGTCTTTTAGCACACAATGGTAGCCATCTGTGGTGACTGGTGTCTACAAATTATTGCATTGTTAGGAATGGTAAAGAATACACAGTCAAGCACGACTACAGTTGGGTATGTTATTTTCCTGTGCCACTGTCGAGCAGTGACACAGAAGTGGTCACCGAGGTGTAAGTCCATACCCATCATTCCCCCCACCCAAACTCCACATTCCCAGGGTAGATTACATAAGTCATCATTCCCAACTCCAAACTCCACATACACAACCATCCCATCTCTGGTGAACTGATTAAGATTTAAAAGGTATAACACAAGAGATGCCTCTGTTTTGTGTACACGTCAGTTCCTTTGGAACCCTTCTGTGTCACAAAGGGTGTTCAGACATGTGTGTAAATATATATATATATATATATATATATATATATATATATATATATATATAGCTGTGTCTGTGTATATGCATATATATATATATATATATATATATATATATATATATATATATATATATATATATGTGTGTGTGTGTGTGTGTGTGTGTGTGTACACATCCCATAGGTGCATGTGTATATATATATATATATATATATATATATATATATATATATATATATAGTTACAACAGTTGTACAGATGTAGACTTGTCTTTGTTGTTTCACAAAGTACAGTGCATGCAAGGGTACTATACATATGTACACAAAGTGACTGTCCCATTTGTTTTCAGTACTGTGGAATACCTGTAGTAAGATGTGCATTATAAACTCCATGCAGCATGTATACAAACCAGATGGCTTAGTGGTACATCCAGTGACCTCAGTGTGCATGGTTCAGAGTTCAAGACGTGCAGGCCTTGTTGATGCAGTCAATTAGAACTGGATAAAACATGTTGTAAGTGGGTGTAAATGTGTTTTTGTGACAGTAAGCAGCGGGTTAACAGACATGTACAACTTGCAATACACTTGAAATGCATTTCTTTGGCAATCCTGCTGATGTCACCCACCTAGGAATACACCTCTGGCACTGCTATAACTCAGTAATCTCCATGGCTCATGCTATAACTGTGTAATGCTGTAGTGTGATAAACTAGTTTGGTAGGTATTCTAATCCCAGAAAGGCCAAGTAAGTGTGTGTGTGTGCATGCCTGAAAAAGAAAAAATTCTTTTCAGAGTATGCACACTCTTTATAATTCACATACTCACCTTTGGCAATCCTGCTGATGTCACCCACCTAGAATACACCTCTGCAATTTCTGTAACCCAGTAATCTCCATAGCGCATGCTGTAACTGTGTAATGCTGTAGTGTGATAAACTGGTTAGGTAGGGGTTCTATTCCAAGACAGGCCAACTGTGTGCCTGTCTGTCTGAGAAAGGACCAATGCTTTTTAGAGTATGCACATTCTTTACAATTCACATAACCATCTTTGGCAATCCTGCTGATGTCACCCACCTAGTAATACACCTCTGGGACTGCTGGAATCCAGAAATCTCTGTAGCACATGCTGTAACTGCATAATGCTGTAGTGTGATAAACTAGTTGGGTAGGAGTTCTATTCCAAGACATGCCATCTGTGTGTGTCTGTCTGCATGAGAAAGGAACAATGCCTTTTAGAGTATGCACACTCATTACAATTCACATAACCACCTTTGGCAATCCTGCTGATGTCACCCACCTAGTAATACACCTCTGGCACTGCTGTAACCCAGTAATCTGTATATTGCTTGCTGTAACTGCGTAATGCTATAGTGTGATAAACTAGTTAGGTAGCGGTTCTATTCCAAGACATGGTAGGTGTGTGTGTGTGTGTGTGTGTTTGACAGTCAGAGCCTGTGTGGAGGTGGCTGTGAGTGTCTAACCACTGAACATGTTGAGAAGTGAATTTTTTAGTTTTCCTACATGGTGTCCATATTATATGTCACAATGTCCACCTCATGAGGAGTACCAATGTCAATCAGCCAAGGAACTGTGTTGGCAAGCCATACCCCTACATCTGGCAAAAGGCCTGGTGAACAAAGTATGCAACCCTACTATTACCCGGAATACGTTCTGAACCCATGTGTCATACACAGACACAGTTGCCTAGAATATCCTGCTATGTTGCACATTGATGACAGATAGTAGGCATGGTGTGATTTCAGTGGGATGCAGAGGGCATGGCACCCTGTCTAGCATTATCATAGGCACATAATTGTGGACAATGTGCCTTCACTATGTTCCCCACTGGATGCCTGCAACATATGTGGTGCCATCAAATGTGATCCACAGAGGCCATACAATGCCTTGCACACTGTATGGACAGATGCCACTGACACCAGGGAATATCTGTATCATGTTATCAAAGCGCATGCAGGATCAACCTGCTGTCTATAAGAAGGTCCTGCCAAACTAGGACAGTATTGGCATATCTGAGGATAACAGTCTGTGTACACAATATGTGCCACCCAAACCAGGTACATTTGTACATTTTGCTGTACATTATTGTGGGATGTGCCCATCCCAGGCAATGTCCATGTCAAGGACTATCAAACACAGACATGGCATGCATGGCAAAGCAATGGCCATACACAATGGTAACCAGGATGACAGGACAGTTCATACATTACCCATCTGTGTGGGACATTGCAAACACTACACCCCTGAACCACACTGCACACCATTGTCGGGTTGCATGATGCCAAGGATTACCCCTCACCCAGCCTTGTACAGCCATCTTGCGCAGCCAACCACTACACACCCATGAAGCAATGCACACATGCATGTCAGTACTGGCACCTTGTGTCTGTGTGTGGGGTATGATGCTCCCAACCACAGTCACACCCAGTATAACTCCCATTGGCATACCGACTGATGACAGACACGTTCACATGCCCAAGCCCATAAAACCTCCAGATATCCCCTGTGGTGCATGTAGTACCTGTGCATTACTGCAGTGTGGCAAACTAAGTATTTATTAAGTATATTTGTGGGCGTGGCAAAGTGTGGCAATTTATCTGAGTCCCTTAGAGAGTGTGGTTGTGCTGACAATGACATCCGTTCATGTGGACAGCCATGTGTGCTACACCTAATGTATGTCTACTATACCTCTGTTGCAGATGTCGCTCACCAGCACACATATATGTTCTTACAGCACACCAACATGTCAGCTTTGTGGCACATGGAGTAACTGCATGCACTTGTAATAGTAATGGTTCATCAGTCAGGGGTTTGAACCCGTGTACTGGTAGGTGTGTGACAGACGATGCTTAGGTTTTAGTCTCCAAGCCCTTCTCTGATGTACTTTGCCTCTGTCTGTCCCTCCCACACACTCTCTGGTGGATGTGGAGTTGTACACCTGCTCAGCAGCAGCTTGTGTTTTGTAAGTGATGGTCATGATCAGGTGATGGCCTCTGCACCTATTGCAGTCATTTTCTAGCTGATTGCATGTGGAACAGCTGTGGTGATGTTCCCATAGCCAATCACATGGAAACACAGTACAATATCTAGGAACATCATGTTGGTGTTTGCACATGACAGTCGCTGTGAGTGGAACCTGGATCTGGTGTTTGGTAAACGGCATCACAAATGATATCTGGATATTCCTCAAACAACATACACAGTGGAAAATAGCCTAAAGACAGGAGGGTGATGTGCCAGACATGACTACAGTATGTAAGTGCAGCTATGCTTCATTGAGACTACTGCCAGTTTAACAAGTTTTTTGTGGTATTGGCTATTCTGCATGTTTTAAAACTGACAAGACAGTGGCCTGTTTGTGAGGGAACCCCCATCTGTAGGGCCATCTGTGGACTGGATAGTTTGTGGAACCATTTGTTTCTTGTGCTACTCACTGAACACACATCTGTGAACTGCAGAAGCATAGTGTGAGGATTGCAGTCAGTACATGGTGATAGTGATGAGAGTTACTGCCATCACATCCCTGATTGGACATAAGTCACATGAAACAGTGGTATGACAGCCACTGTCTGAGGTTCTCAGTGACATGCCAATAATGGGCCACTGTTCATAGCTGCAGTCACAAGTCTTCTACACTTTGTACAGATGTCATACAGTATATATGCATGTGTTGTGCTCCCTCTGCAAATGTATACTATCTGTTGTGTTGGGTTGATGGTCATATCTATGCATGCTGTTATAAGTAATCCTCAATGCTGTCGACTATTCCTATGCCATATCTGTGTTAAAACTGCAACACCATAGGATGCATGGGTTTGGAGGTCCTGGTAGAATCTCCTGTCCCACTGCAGCTGGCCATGGCACCGGGCACCAGCACATCTGGGGCCCAGCCTTGGACCTCCACCTCTGTTGGCTCTGCACCACCTTCTGGTGGAACTGCCACTGAGGATGGGGCTTGTCCCCCCTGGGAGCAGGTCCAGACAGGAACTTGCCTGCTGTCGTACAGTCCCAGACATAGTGCGTAGGGGGCTCAATAAGCCATTTCAAGGCCAGATACCCCAGCTTGAGGGCAGAGTGTTACATTTACAGGGTGACCCTTCCCCTCCTTGACACCCTCAGCACAGCCACCTTTGCAGCTGTTTTGGTGCAGTGGTGGCTGCCCATGGCTGGGGACCTCCATCCCACTGTTTCCATCTGGGGCTCATGGGCTTGTGACTGCCGAACACCCCTCCCTGCCCAAGCGGTATCCCCCCACATGTCATAAACCGACCCTGTATGCTGTCTTGTCTGTCATCCTACCCAACCTATCCTCCAGGAGCATACTTACTCTCCATCCCCCACATCCCACTCTCACCCTACGAAAACAAAAGGCCAGTCAGTTCCTAGAACATTTGCCTCATACATAGCTGTCCATTTCACACATGTGCTCACTGGACACATGTAACCTTTTTAATATGCATCATAACATACTCCAGTTTTCCTCACTCCTGTCTCTCAGGCACATGATCCTGGTATGCACATGACTCCTAAATGTTCCAGGTACACATGATGCAGATGACCCCATTGTACACATGACACTACCGGTCCCTCTGTGGTTACCCCATTTACCTTTTTCATGATGATGATGTTGCACACAGCACCTTGCAAGAGTACTGTTCTCACATAATGATTGGACAGGAACTGTTGTGTTAATGTAAATAAAATGCACAGAGTGATGTATTTGGCCAATGTACAAATGTTTGCATGTATTAATAACACATGTCTGTCTGAGGGAGTCTTGATATTACATAGGACAACACCACTACATAATACAGGCATTGTTGGTGTTTCCCTTTTCATTCCTTTGTAATGCTTTGTTGTCACATGGGATGTTCTTGATATATCTATATATATGTATGCATCTATATCTGGACATAAACACACACACATGCATCTACATGATGGAATACATTTCCTATACTGTTGAAAGACTGTGCTGGATGATATGTTTGTGATAACATCCGATGTCTGTATATCTGCCATGATTAAGTAATAAATTACATTAGTTGTGTGTGCAGGGTCCTGGATTTGAGCCTTGCAGAGGCCATTTATTTTGTTGCTGGCCAGAATAAGGCCATTGGATATGGAGTGATTAAGGCACATTAAAGCAGTTGTGAGTGGGTGTGCGTGGGTTTGCATGGAGCTAAGCAATGCTAACCTCTGGTTACAGTTTCTTACACTCAGTTAGCCTCTACATTGCTTTACCAGTGTAATACTCGCATACTGGTGGCCAAACAGGCTTATACCCGCTTGTTCCCGCACTTGCAAATGCACTGCATTTGGTGTTTGCATCTGACACTCACACCTCATGGTGGGAGTGAGGACTACAATATTACCTTGTGATGTCTATTACATTGGATTACTGCAGTGGTGGTGCTGCGGTAGCATTGTCGCCTCACAGTAAGACGTTGTCCTGTTCGATTCTCAGCTAGAACGTCTTCTGTGTGGAGACATGCATGAATAGGCGTACCTTCATTAAAGGTTGTGCATCAGAGCCGGCAACTCGGTACGTAAAAATCTACTGCCTGTCATTAGCAGACCAGAGTCCCACTGTGGTGACCCCTAACCGGGAAAAGCTGAAAGACACAACAACATGCCTACAGTATCGGGAATGGATGCCCATTAGTCGAAAGCATGCCGTTTGACTGTATGGAATCTGCGGCCTGTCCAGAGTTTGATTCATATTATTGGTGTGTTCCTCTTGCAGTCTGCACCTGTCTGACTAATACATGGGAACTGACACTTTTCAATACAAACAAATAATTGGGTTTGGAACCCACATCCTTCAGCTGAGTCATGCTACTGCATACTCATTATTCTATCATCTTTCTAAAGTTGTAAGTGGAATATGTGCTTTCTGTCCCTATTAGACCTCTCAAACGATTGGGGACAAATATCAACTGAATCAGGGACATGTTATAACAACATCAGGGACACATTTAAAATATTAGTGCTATTAACCTAACACATTGACAGACTGAGAGCATATGAATTAATACACATTTTCCGAGGTAAATGATGTTTTAACTCTTAATTGTTGCCATTATTCATTACGTGTAATTCACCACCTTTCCTCCAAAAGTCACTAGTTTTAGGAGGGATTAAGTGGGACAGAGTTTGAATCTGAGTAAAAATCAGGGATGTCCCTGGTAATCGGGGATAGCTCAGTGGTATGGTCCCTATTTGTTTCCGCAGTGGTTTATGTCCCGTCCAGTGGATTTGGTCTTAGTGGTTGAGAGGAATGGGCGTAAGCTATGCCCATTTCGGAACATTACTTACATCCCTGGGGCAGGCCTAATATGACTGTGCCAGCCAACATCTGCATGCCTAGGCCCATAATTGCATGCCCATAGTTCTCCCACCTGCCCCTCTTCTACAGCACCTATCCTTACTGTGTGTGCAGGTGGGGTATAAACACACCACTACACACTACCCACTCTCCACATGTCGGGACACATGTCGTACTTTGTGTCGACCCATGGGTTATCAGGCTTGCACAACCTACTGGTCCATGTACGTCAACAGCCTGGTTTGATGAATCATTACATGGACTGACTTTGATGATCATTCATTTTTGGGTGTCCCACAAGGGACATTGATGTCTTTGTTTCAAGATTAGACCTGGCAGGTCTCTTCCACTGGTAGTATCCTGCCTGTGGTCTGGGAAGCAGTGGTGTGTTTACTTTTATTGCGTATCTGTATGTTTCACCGGCCTAGCTGGGGTGGAGGTTGATGCTACATGTTACACATTTGTTTATTGGACCCCTCACCCCCATATGCATGGCCTGTGAACATATGTAATTCATAACTGCTGTATCATATCCTAGCTATATACATGTGTATATTTAGAATCACACACACACACACACACACACACACACACACACACACACATATATATATATATATATATATATATATATATATATATATATATATGTGCATATATATACATACATTACTATATACAGATATATCTGTATATGTATGCATACATGTATATATTAATATATTTCTCTCTCTCTCTCTATATATATATATATATATACATATACATATATATATGTATATAAAATAACATATGGGTCTATGGGTGTCTGCATATGTATATATCTATATGTGGGTATGTATATGTATTCTGTCTCTGTATGTATACATTTGTACTATGGAGAGGAGAGGATTATCTTACTTACATATTTTTAAGATAAGTACAATATGCACAGTGTTATATATTTTTTGATTTTAGCTAGTTAGCATAGAAATTTGTTTGTTTATAACAAAACCCTTTTGGAGTTTTGAATGTAAAATATGAGTCTTGTCAGCAGAGTTTGTTTTATTATTTTTGTCTTATTATTGCTTTATTATAGTTGCAATACTGTACACAACATATGCATACCAATGCTGTTGTACTCTGCATTCTAAATATATACATAGTAGTCTAGGGGTGCAATCGCATTTTACCTCTTTGTAGTTTGTTTTTACTGTGACGTAACTAATCACCCACATCCATTTACTGCCTCATTTAGGTGATTTACCTTGTTAAATGTGTGTTGAGGCATATATAAGGAAGCTTGGTGTATGTGTAATTTATTCTGATGAAGTCTTCGTTATATGGAGACGAAAGCGCTTAATCTGTATTTAAAGTATATATATATATATATATATATATATATATATACATATATATATATATTTTTTTTTTATTTATCTTTATTTTATTTAATGTTTTGCTTTTTTTGTGCAATAAATTTATTTGAATTTATTTAAACCTTATTACGTGGCAGTTACTTGCACCCAAGGTATTGGACAGCCTTCATAGTGCCGGAGCATGTTTTTATCCTTTATATATATATATATATATATATATATAGATATATATATATATATATATATATATATGTGTGTGTGTGTGTGTATATATATATATATATATATATATATATATATATATATATATATATATATATATAGATATAGATATATGCGTGTCTATAAAGCAATGCATACCCCACGCAAACGCACTTACAAACGCTTACTGGTGTTTATATATGCTTAAGCCTGCTTACTAGTGCCTTATTCATTATGACACTGACACTTTGCTCCAGTTCACTTTTAATTGTTATTTTGCACATTATACAGCGGACAGATGTTGAAATATGTTTATGTACAGATTACTGATGGTAAATGGCATGTGATGCAGTGGGTTTCGGAACGGGAATGTCTTTTCATTCGGCGGTTGCTCTAAGCAATGCACTATTGCTGTGCTGCTTCATTTGCATATATACCCATATACCCATGACTCCTGGTTCCGCAAACACCCACCCCAACGCCAACGGTGTCACCAATGTTTGTGGACAGACACCCCAGCGGTGTTTATATATGCTTAAACCTGCTTACTAGTGCCTTATTCATTATGACACTGACACTTCACTCCAGTTCACTTTTAATTGTTGTTTTGCAGGTTATACAGTGGACAGATGTCAAAATATGTTCATGTACTGATTACCGATAGTAAATGGTATGTGATGCAATGAGATTCGGAACGAGAATGTTTGTTCCTTAGATGGTTGCTCTAACCAATACACTATTGCTGTGCTGCTTCATTTGCATATATAACCATATACCCATGACTCATGGTTCCCCAAACACCCATCCCAACACCTCCCTAACACTGCAGTCATCCATTCTCCAGTTGGATTCATGGTGTATCCACACCACTACACAATGGCAACTCCCTACTCCTGTAGACCCATCCCATTGGTTAACTCACTCCATGTATCCTCAGAACTCCCAAACTTTTAGTCCACAAACATTGGTGACATGAGCAACGAAAAGGACACTATTCGCAATTTTTGGGTTGTCCCACATGGGACACACATGTCTTTATGTCAAGATTAGACTCTATACTTCATTACCTCCTTACTCCCACCAACATGACACTACAATAAATTAATAAGTATGACTGTGGTATTTATGTACGTGTTTGGCGTATTTCTTTTACAAATAGACCGGTTTAGTAATTGGCATTGCCATAGCAGGCAGATCACAGGAATGATTCCATGTGTGAGAAAGTCCTCACATTTGATTTTTTCAGCACAGCACTGACTTCGGACATTGTACACACTTCTGCATTTTAGCAGTTTTGTCCCTTCCCTCTTATGCACAACCTATTATTCTATCTACTGTCGAGGTTTGTAAGGGCACATTCATGTTATTTATGTCTGCAAATGGAATGAATGTGTTACAGAGAATGTACTTCTACATATAGATGTCTGTATGTGTGTATGCATATATACTTATAACACACAAGGTGGTCCAGTTAGAACCAGCCCATCCAGCCCTGGCACACCTGGATGCATAATTTCATACCCATAGTTCCTCCATCCCACCCGAATTCAACATACACGCATACCATCCATTGTCCAGTTGCTATCACAGCCATGAAACACCTCCACACATTGCCCTTTCCAAAGCATTAGGGGCCCTACACGTATGTTGTCCCAACCCATGTATTCTCAGGCTATCCCACCATTTAGACCTTGAACATACCTGCCCTTGCTTGTGTAATGGTCGGATGGCCAAACAGTCTATCAATTTTTGGGTAGTCCCACTAGGGACTACCCCCTGATTGTAAAGTAGACTTAGCAAATTAACAGTGTTACTCCCACTGGTCATATCCTGCCTGTGATGTGAGTAACAGTGCTTTGCTCACTCCTGCTCAGCTTGATATGACATACGCTGACAGCACTATATAATACTGAGGTTGCTGTTGATTCCCTTCTCATTCCTTTTGTATGCTTTATTGTTACATCATTCTTTCTTCATATATATATATATATATATATATATATATATGTGTGTGTGTGTGTGTGTATATATATATATATATATGTGTGTGTGTGTGTGTGTGTGTGTGTTATATATATATATATATATATATATATATATATATATATATATATATACATACTTATATACATTTCCTATGCTGGGCACTGCTTAGACCCACGCAAGCACACTCAGACTTGCTTACTATTGCTTATATATGTTTACTGCTGCTTATTTGTGCTTACATCTGCTTACTAGTGCCTTATTCATTATGACAGTGCCACTTTGATTGAATGACATTTAGTTAAATATCTCATGTGATACTCCTATGTTGGTTTTACAGCAAAACGACATTCATTCCACATGGGAAATGATATGTGCTATTGTTGGGCTCGAACTGTGAATGCCTGTTCGTTAGGTGGATGCTCTAAACACTACACTATTGATGTTTACGTTGATTCTGCATGTTTTTCTCTATTTGAATGATTTTGAAGTGTAAGCTACGCTCGGGGATTGTTTGTGTTCCTAAAAAAATGACTTTACTTCAAATTTACCACCAGTGTTGTGCAGTGATCATGTGGTTTATAAAGGTTGATTTGTTGCTAGAAAATTCATCCAAACTGAAATCTAAACCAGTGCAGAAAAGATTTATAACAGATTACAGGAAAGCAAAACAGTCACTATGTAAAACTAATTGGAGTGATGTATTCAGTCAAAAAACTGCAGAAGGAATGTGAAAAACTTTTAAAGAGAAATTGTTTGAATGCAAGACATCAAAAATTGTTTAACGTCAGGATCAAAACACATGACTTCAGGAGGATATACTTCCATAAGAACAAGATATTTGATTTAGATGGGAGACAAAAATATATAAGAAATGGAAAAGAGGCTGAGCTATGACTTTGAAACTAATTAAATATAGTGTTAAACAAGATCAAGAAAAATTTAAAGAACATTTATATAATGATATTGAGCATAATAGGAAACTGTTTTATAAATACATAAGATATGGTGAAGTAAAAACATACAAATTGATAAACTGTGCGCAAATTCTAAAATGTATTCTCAGACACACTGGATTAAAGATATATTTATAAAACCTTATGCAAAGCAGTTTGGGTCTACAAAGGGGGTGATAAATTGCCTTAGTATCCTCTAGATAGCCTCAGATACTGAAACCAAATTAGATTATATTGAAAAAGAGATAAGCAAATTGTATCCAAACTCAGTACAGGGAGGAGATGGAATTAGTGATAATGACTGAAGAACACTTTGCCATGATCTTACATTACCATTATTTCTGTCATTTAATAGGTCATATAAATATGTGGAGATTCCTCAAGATTGGAGACAAGTACTTGTTAGACCTGTCTTTTTGGGAAAGGGGAGTACGGCAAACCCAGAGTCATACATTTACCTTCATTTTATAGAAAAATAATTGCAAAGGTTATAGTGGATAAATTGTAGTCGGAATTGGAAGAGTTGATATTAGCATGCATATTTTTAAAATAATTCTATTCCCACCTGTAACATGGTGCTCCACAACAATATACCAGCTATTAAAGAAAATTTGAGCTGTGATGTAATTTAAATAGATTTAACTTCAGCATTTGATGGGGTCATACACAAAAAGTTGCTCAATAAATTAGAACAACTTGGTATTGATGTATTCTTGATAAGATGGATACCTGCACACCTTACTAATAGGACATGCCAAGTATCATACAGCAAATGGACAGATGGAATTTGAGGTTATAGTCAGGGTGTCCCACAGTGTGCTATCCTATACCAATACTTGTTTAGATTATAGCCTTCAGCTCTATCTTTTTCATCTGGGTGTTCTACAGTATATATGAAGATGACTTGAAAATGGGTAAACTGATTATATGCGATAGGGCATGCCTTCAAAAGAACTTGACTAAATTGGCTGTTTGGTGACTGGAAAAAAATATGCTGATAATTACATCAAAAACTAACCAGATGAGATTTGTGAGACATAAATTGGAAGGTGAGTATTTAATATAGCACACAGTTAATGCATTTAAGGACTTGAGTATATGGATAGATCCAACTCTGATTTTGCTTCTAATCATATCAACCAACTGATTAATGATAGTTACAGAACCATAAGTTGTATAAAACATTTATAAAGGCTAGGAAATCAGAAATGATGAAAGCATTGCTTGTTTGCTAGTTACATCAGATCCAAATCTGACTATGGAATAACAATATGGAAACCTTGTAAGAAAAAAACAAGAATAAATTGGAAAGAGTACAGTAGAAATATACTAAGGGCTTTCATGGATATGAAAATTTAAATGATTATGAAAGACTAAAATATCTGAACTTATACAATGTCTTTTATAGGTATTTAAGTGGAGACGGTATTCGGGTATATAGGGCATTTAGAGATGATTACCTCTGGGATTGTTTGGCATTATCAAAAAGTAGTAGGGAATCATTAGACAACCTATGTAGAAAATTCTACAGGAGTGAGAAGTATGCTAATTGGTTTTCTGAGTGTGTAGCTGATGCATAGAACATACTATAAAATTACATTAAAACAAGCAATAGTTTAGATTTTTTAAGAATACCCTCAACACTTATTATGGGAACAACTGTTCTGGTACATTGGCATGCTTGAAATATTCATATGTATGTATGTACGGATAAATTTCTTATTGGGCATGTATAGTCACACATGCATATAGCTATGAGTGACCACAGGCAAGTTTAAAGGTATTCATTGTTAAATAATATTTAAAATACATAGTAATAGTACTGGATAGGCTGTGCTCATACCTCTCAATTGTCCAAATTTTTGCAGAAAGTCTAGATTTTGGTTTCATATTTTTAGTCTGTTCCTCATAAAATTTGTGATTTTTTTTGCAACTCGCTAGGGATTTTAGTCATTAAACAGTGACAGACATTTGTTTTTCAGATTTCATATCCTTCAGAACATGCGTGCTAAAGCAAAATCTGTTATTCTATCGACCTTCTTCTGACCCTTTTTGCACCTTTGTCTCCCTATTATTTTTGGCTTTGTCCAGATCTCTTGTGATAAGAGATTGAGAAGTATGTTTGTGTTATATCTAATGTATATAAAAATATTCTAAATGCTGGGCATTGCCCCTCAGTTTGTACATTCGTATAGCTTGTGTTTGTTTGTTTGCCAAATCTCACATTTTTACAACTTCTATATTCATATACAATAAAATACTAATAGAAGAATATTATTTTGTTTCAAATTGTGGAATGAAGTGTAAGCAGACTTTTTTCATTATTAGTGTTGTAGTGTTTATTTATTTGTGTCAGCCTCTGCAGATGAAAGTAGTTACATTGCCATGTGTGTCACCCAGAATAGTAGGTGTCTGACAGTCCCCTAAATCACAAATCATTGAATCATTAGAAGATTATAGAAAACTGTAAATACCATTACATGAAAAAATGGCAGTATTTTCCTATAGTTACTTGTTTTTCTTTAGTGGCAAATATCATCCCTAACCTTGTGTGGTTTATAGTCACCCACCTCCATTACTTAACATAACCAAGTACAGGTTAGAAGGAGCTCAGAGAAGTAAAATAATTTCTAATGTTGCGACAATTTTGGAGTGAGAGTCTGTTTTCAACAAAACATCCATTTCAAAAGGTTCACTTAGCTGTGACTGGTAATGTGTGAGCTCAACATGAAAATTTATGCAATGTCCATGGTAACAAAATAATTTGTCATTTGTAGATGCAGACGGATAAATTGTTGATTAATGCACATATACTTGATGATGAACCTGTTATACGGAAATACATCTAGTCATGAGACAACTGACAAAAATGCCTAATTATATGAAATACTGATTTCATGCTATGTGGAAATGCATCTAAAATTTCTTTCTTCTGCATATTTATTTATGTATGTATGCATGTATATGTATATATATATATATATATATATATATATATATATATATATATATATATATATACACACATACGGGTCTATATTACATGATCAAATGATCACAATAGTGAACACTCTAAAAAGCGAAAATGCAGCACATCGAAACCATTACTGTGGGGGGCTGTGCTCCCCAACCCACCCCCGCTAAATATATATACCAACTCTGAGATCGCACTACAGTGAGGAAAGGGCAAATACTCCATTCTTCACTGTACTGTGATCCCACAAAAAGCACTTTAGTGTGCTGCATTTTCGCTCTTTAGCACGTTCGCTAATGTGATCATTCGATCACGGAATATAGACCCTATACATACATAGTGAGATGTATTCAATGTGTGTGTGTGTGTGTGTGTGTGTGTGTGTGTGTGTGTGTGTGTGTGTGTGTGTGTGTGTGTGTGTGTGTGTGTGTGTGTGTTTGTGTGTTTGTCCACACTAAATAGAAAGTTCTTATTATTGATGGTAATCTTCTGTTATTGAAATACTACTAATGATATATGAATTTTGTTTTTGATAAAGATAGAATAATGGTACATTAAAGTTATTTTTTTAAGAGACGTGTGAAGCTGGTGATCTGACTCATTTTCAAAAATTAGCTTGTTGGTCTGTACCATCAGAGTTTACTAATGGCCTGGGAGGGCTAACATCTGAACTCCTCTTCCTGAGGAGATCAGAGTAGCATCTACTTCTGCAATTCCTGGTACATTTGAGACATGTCTCTGTCGTATATTTATGTTATTAATTCTCACAAGACATGCAACTGAAAGGCATAATTACATGTTTCACAATGTCAGCCAAGATAGTATGAAATGGGAATCTAACTTCTGATCAATATCACACATTGTCGATCTACAGCTAACTGAATGCCACCCATCCTATAAAAAAAAACATTGATCCACAAAAGATCGAAAAACAAATACAACACATTTTTGCTGGTTGGCAAGCCCACCTTCACCCAATTATATAAACTTTGTACCATATTCCCCAATTCTCACTGTACCAGCATCTCTATCTTAAAAAAGCCAGCACTTTTCAAACAGCTGGTTTTCGATTAGCTGTGCAGGCCCTACCCCACTGATGAAAACATGCATTGAGGAAATACTAGGTATCCAAAGAAACAGGGCTACAATTTCATTTATTGAAACTATACTATACACTTCACATTTGAATCTCTCTCTCTCTCTCACACAAACTGGTAACATACTTCAGGCCATTGTTTTCAGGTAGTACGTTATAACGAGCACAGATTTCAGGAGGTATTCTGGTTTAACTGAGAATCAAAACTAAACACATAGAAAAATAAGGTTCTTTGTAAGGATATTCCCTGTTTTTTATTGTCATAGCATACTTAGCACTATTGCACCTTATTACCATTTTAAGACAAATATGAGAACTTAATGAAACATAACTTAGATCAAGTTTATCGAGAATATCGAGACGTAATGAAACTCTCTATTGTGTACTCTGTAAACATTAACAGTGCCTCAACTGGACAGAATGGGATTTTGTCTATTTACTAGGACATACCACATTTCTTATGCAACTCCCATTGTGAAAATGTGGATACATAAATCACAGTATGCATACTATTACTGCATGTGTCAGCAGTTTTAATGTGTCACATATGCCCAAAGAAACTGCCTAGAACAAAATGAGTAAAGCATATCACAGACACTTAAGTTTCAGTTAAATTTACAATGTACAAATTTTCAGGTACTTTTGTCAAAGTGCAGTTAATAAGGCAAACATATTAATATGCATTTCTGCTGATTATGATACAGAAAACAAAAGAACACAGGTAACCTTGAGTCCAAAAGACCAAAATGAAATACTTTCTTTCTTAACGCAAATTTATTAAATCAAATAACAGCGTTTTTGCCACTATTATGAATGCAGCTTCATCAGAGATACAGGTACAAGTGCAAAAAACACTCCTTTATAAGAGCAGGAAGTGACAAAAAGGCACGTCACCTCCCAATGCATGCAATAAAGGTATTATCAATTCTAAAATGCAAAATCAAGTTATGCTTTAAAAGTCAAAATAAGTATACAATGTATAAAATCTGAGGCTACAACCTATGTTGTTACCTCATTGTAATAAATACAAATAGCCTTCAAATAAGAACAGGCCATTTTTAAAAAGATTAATTATGAATACAAAGGGGTACAAATAATAACAACAAGCGCACACCTATCTATCTAAAATAACTCCTAAGTTTTAGAACTGCTTAGATGTTGCAATTTTCATTCAGTCCAGGGAACTTGAAGGCGTCTAACTTTAACTGCCACTCAAGTTCCCGATTCTCTAGAATCAAAGAGAGAGGACCCCCCCGCCAATACTAGTAGGGACATGATCTATGTCCATGAATAAAAAACTATGTCCTGGGTAGGTGCTAATATGTTTAGCTAATGCATTATCATTTGAATTCTTTCTAATGGCGTAAACATGTTGGTAAAAACGTTCACGGGCCTTACAGTCCGTCTTCCCTATATAGAAAGCTGGACAACAATTACATAATGCTACATAAATGATGGATTTTGACTCACAGTTTAATGTATGATGGATCTGGTATTTCCTATTCCTGACTATAAAAGAGTTACCCGACTTAACCACTTTACACCAGTTACAAAAACCACAAGGAGACATACCTTTCTGTCTACTATATGGAATTAGGGACAAGTTCCTTTGTAATAGTTCTTTCAAATTACATCCTCTTTTATACACAACACAAGGTTGAACACCTAATTTATCAAGAAGGAAGGTGTTATTAGAAATGAAATGCCAGTTCTTACAGATAATTGACCAAATAGCCTGGGAATTTACATTAAAAGTAGTGACAAAACTCAAGGCAAAACATGGTTTACTACTAGTAGTAACTGGATCAGAATTCGGACTTGAATGTAGTCCGAGAATTTGAGAATCAGTATATTGAGGACCAAAAACTATACTGGTCTCAGTTTGATTGAGTATAGGTTTATAACAACCATCAATCCTTTTCATATCGACTTCTTGGATCAACTCATCAATTAATAAGACAGCATACTCACGATTAAGGAACATCTCCCTTAAAAAATTACATTCAGCCCGGAAGTCAGTAATAGTGCTGCACATCTTCCCTGCCCTCACAAGCTGTCCTTTGACAATAGAGCGTTTCTGCTTAAAAGGATGGAAGCTTGAGAAATGGAGGAAGGAATTGCAGTAAGTAGGTTTCCTGTAAATAGTAGAGGAAAATGTATGACTAATGGAATCCTTGGTTAATTTCACATCAAGGTAGTCAATTTCAACTGTAGAGAATTTGAAAGTAAATTTCAAAAACTCAGTGGTTTCATTAAGAACATGGACGAAATGGTCTGCTTCGTCACTACTCCCTTGAAACAGGATAAAAATGTCGTCAAGAAATCTGGTGTAAAGCTTAACGTGTTTCATAAGATCGGGTTTATTCATAAGGAAATTCTTCTCCCAAAAAGCAAAAAAAAAAAAAAAAAAAAATTGGCAACACTCGCACCACAGGGAGAGCCCATGGCTACCCCTTGTTTCTGAATATAATAATCTTCCCCAAAGATGAAGTAATTTGTAGTAAGAACAATGTCCAATAACTCAGTAACTAAATCTATTTCAACTTTAGGAGCGTTAAAATCGCTCAAAAGTAGACCTATCCATTCAACAGCTTCCTGGTGTGGAATAGACGTGTATAAATCTACAACGTCTACTGTAAGGAAGTTGTACTTATCATCAAGTGAGATGTTGTTGATACTCACTAGAAAAGACCAAGAGTCCTTACATAAGCCCGGAATGGATTTAAGATATTTTGACAAAATGCTGTCAATGAACTTGGAGCAGGGATAAGTCATAGAGGATCTGCCATCCACAAGGGCTCTCATAGGTGGATTTAAGGTGTCCTTGTGGATCTTTGGAATGCCGAACATTACAGGCTATTTAGGGGAAGTGATGTCAATAAAGTTGTAAGTATTGACATCAATATTACCTGCTAAATACAGATCTCTGTAGTAGCCCCTAATTCTACGATATGCCCCATTAACCTCATTTATTGAGGCTCCACAATAGGCAGGTGAATTTAGTACTGTTAACATCTTCTCTTTGTACATAGAGTTATCAAAAATCACCAGTCCACCTCCTTTATCTGGTTTTATTAATCTAATCGGTAGTCGACACAGATTGTCCAAAGCTAGTAGTTGTTCCTTAGTAATATTCATTTTACTAAAATCACTTTTCCTTAGTGATTGCGAAAACTGGTATCTTAAGTCAGCCTCACATATATTTTCAAACAAGTGGAGGACTGCGTGAAGTGGTGGGTTAAAAGTACTAGGCAACTTTAACTGGGAATCAGGAGTCCTGGTTTCATCGCAAAACAGGACCCTTAAATTCAATTTACGGACAAAACATTTTAGATCTATAATGATTTTAGCAAGGTTACCTTGCCTGCTCGGGACAAATGTGTTCCCATAAGCAAGCATTTCCACCAAGTCCCTATCAAGTGTAATGTCTGAAAAATTGTATATCTTAAAATCACCTTTCATATTGTAAATGATGGTGGGGCCAGAATTCTCTAAATCACTTGCAGAACAGTGTACATCACATTCTGGCCCCACCATCATTTACAATATGAAAGGTGATTTTAAGATATACAATTTTTCAGACATTACACCTGATAGGCACTTGGTGGAATTACTTGCTTATGGGAACACATTTGTCCCGAGCAGGCAAGGTAACCTTGCTAAAATCATTATAGATCTAAAATGTTTTGTCCGTAAATTGAATTTAAAGGTCCTGTTTTGCGATGAAACCAGGACTCCTGATTCCCAGTTAATGTTGCCTAGTACTTTTAACCCACCACTTCACGCAGTCCTCCACTTGTTTGAAAATATATGTGAGGCTGACTTAAGATACCAGTTTTCGCAATCACTAAGGAAAAGGGATTTTAGTAAAATGAATATTACTAAGAAACAACTACTAGCTTTGGACAATCTGTGTCGACTACTGATTAGATTAATAAAACCAGATAAAGGAAATGGACTGGTGATTTTTGATAACTCTATGTACAAAGAGAAGATGTTAACAGTACTAAATTCACCTGCCTATTGTGGAGCCTCAATAAATGAGGTTAATGGGGTATATCGTAGAATTAGGGGCTACTACAGAGATCTGTATTTAGCAGGTAATATTGATGTCAATACTTACAACTTTATTGACATCACTTCCCCTAAATTGCCTGTAATGTTCGGCATTCCAAAGATCCACAAGGACACCTTAAATCCACCTATGAGAGCCCTTGTGGACGGCAGATCCTCTATGACTTATCCCTGCTCCAGGTTCATTGATAGCATTTTGTCAAAATATCTTAAATCCATTCCAGGCTTATGTAAGGACTCTTGGTCTTTTCTAGCGAGTATCAACAACATCACGTTTGATGATAAGTACAACTTCCTTACAGTAGATGTTGTAGATTTATACACGTCTATTCCACACCAGGAAGCTGTTGAATGGATAGGTCTACTTTTGAGTGATTTCAACGCTCCTAAAGTTGAAATAGATTTAGTTACTGAGTTATTGGACATTGTTCTTACTACAAATTGCTTCATCTGTGGGGAAGATTATTATATTCAGAAACAAGGGGTAGCCATGGGCTCCTCCTGTGGCGCGAGTGTTGCCAATTTTTTTTTTTTTTTTTGCTTTTTGGGAGAAGAATTTCCTTATGAATAAACCCGATCTTATTTACACCAGATTTCTTGACGACATTTTTATCCTGTTTCAAGGGATTAGTGATGAAGCAGACCATTTCATCCATGTTCTTAATGAAACCATTGAGTTTTTGAAATTTACTTTCAAATTCTCTACAGTTGAAATTGACTACCTTGATGTGAAATTAACCAAGGATTCCATTAGTCATACATTTTCCTCTACTATTTACAGGAAACCTACTTACTGCAATTCCTTCCTCCATTTCTCAAGCTTCCATCCTTTTAAGCAGAAACACTCTATTGTCAAAGGACAGCTTATGAGGGCAGGGAGGATGTGTAGCGCTATTACTGACTTCCGGGCTGAATGTAATTTTTTAAGGGAGATGTTCCTTAATCGTGGGTATGCTGTCTTATTAATTGATGAGTTGATCCAAGAAGTCGATATGAAAAGGATTGATGGTTTTTATAAACCTATACTCAATCAAACTGAGACCAGTATAGATTTTGGTCCTCAATATACTGATTCTCAACTTCGCAGACTACATTCAAGTCCGAATTCTGATCCAGTTACTACTAGTAGTAAACCATGTTTTGCCTTGAGTTTTGTCACTACTTTTAATGTAAATTCCCAGGCTATTTGGTCAATTATCCATAAGAACTGGCATTTCATTTCTAATAATACCTTCCTTCTTGAGAAATTAGGTTTTCAACCTTGTGTTGTGTATAAAAGAGGATGTAATTTGAAAGAACTATTACAAAGGAACTTGTCCCTAATTCCATATAGTAGACAGAAAGGTATGTCTCCTTGTGGTTTTTGTAACTGGTGTAAAGTGGTTAAGTCGGGTAACTCTTTTATAGTCAGGAGTAGGCAATACCAGATCCATCATAAGTTAAATTTTGAGTCAAAATCCATCATTTATGTAGCATTATGTAATTGTTGTCCAGCTTTCTATATAGGGAATATGGACCGTAAGTCCCGTGAACATTTTTACCAACATGTTTACGCCATTAGAAAGAATTCAAATGATAATGCATTAGCTAAACATATTAGCACCTACCCAGGACATAGTTTTTTATTCACGGGCATAGATCATGTCCCTACTAGTATTGGGGGGGGGGTCCTCTCTCTTTGATTCTAGAGAATCGGGAACTTGAGTGGCAGTTAAAGTTAGACGCCTTCAAGTTCCCTGGACTGAATGAAAATTGCAACATCTCAGCAGTTCTAAAACTTAGGAGTTATTTTAGATAGATAGGTGTGCGCTTGTTGTTATTATTTGTACCCCTTTGTATTCATAATTAATCTTTTTAAAAATGGCCTGTTTTTATTTGAAGGCTATTTGTATTTATTACAATGAGGTAACAACATAGGTTGTAGCCTCAGATTTTATACATTGTATACTTATTTTGACTTTTAAAGCATAACTTGATTTTGCATTTTAGAATTGATAATACCTTTATTGCATGCATTGGGAGGTGACGTGCCTTTTTGTCACTTCCTGCTCTTATAAAGGAGTGTTTTTTGCACTTGTACCTGTATCTCTGATGAAGCTGCATTCATAATAGTGGCAAAAACGCTGTTATTTGATTTAATAAATTTGCGTTAAGAAAGAAAGTATTTCGTTTTGGACTTTTGGACTCAAGGTTACATGTGTTCTTTTGTTTTTAAGCGTTTCTTTTTACTTGGTATCAGTATGATACAGAAAACCCTATAATAAGAAACATGTTAGCTCAGATTTTGCTTAACATTTCCTTCTGATGTATATTTATAGGTCACAGGAATTGTCAACGTGGCACGTGGTATTGATTATACTGCATGATGCATGCAATTGTCCGAGTATGCATTGCCAAGCAAGTTGCACAACTGTGTCCTATGATGTTAAATATATAATTTAGGTGGAATTTGCATACATATTTCTGAGGATGGATGACGACAATGTCTGTTTTATTTTTAAATTTGTTAAACAAACTGGAAAATAGATTAACAATATTATTTGCGTTTGTTAACTTGATACAGAGACATGAGTCATGCCTACATGCATACATTTCTTTTCCACTTTTCAAATACTTTTTTTGTGCTTTTTGTATCATCTCATTTAATTTTTATGTGTGGTATCAGCCACATAATCAGGCACAGTGTACAAGTTCATGCTCTCACTCTCTGCCTGCTAACAGCAGTAAAATTTCCTTTATCCTTAGTATAGTTCACAGTTAATGTTTCGCAATATCAGATTCCTTTTTTCTGGCCAAATGATTAGAGAAGAATATGTTTAATCTTCATTCTGATAATTCTCATTTTACTTCTCCTCAGTTTTTGCTCTTCAACAACCAAAGCCCAAATCTGTGACCAGTGAAGCAGAGTTGTCATAGTCAGAATCTACAAGGTTAGAGCTGACCCCTGATGCACTAGTCCTTTCTAGAAATGCTTCATCTGTTTATAACAATAAATTCCAAAACAGAAAGATGTCTATCCTGCTAAAAGCTCAGTCCTTTCTTTGCTTTACAGCCTCCTGTGGAGTGAAGCCTTGATCTCAAACCTAAATTGCTTCAATTACTGCCCTATACCTCTTATGTAATATTATACTTAATGGTATAAAAAAGCATTACATTATTTATTTAGTTGCATTTTGTTTATCGAAAAAGTAAGCTGAGCCATAGAGAACCCATTTTCAGTATAGGCCAGGGGGGAGAAAAGCTCCACAATACATGAATTTAACAGTTTAAATTAAAAATTTTGAATTACAAAGAAAAGTATGTAGAAAATACAGAGTAAAAGCCGTAAGAGAAACATAGAGTAGTAAAATATGAACAATCAGTATAAAGTAAAGATTTACATTGTGTAATTATTTTATAATCTCTTTCCACGGTAGTATTTTCTCACCACATAAAATAAAGTCAATAAGAAATAGCATAGCTTACATATTCAAGGGGGGTTTTACTTTCCTTGTATGTGTGAGTTTGTGTGGACACATAGATGCTGATCATGTGACCTGCTAAACATCAGCAGTATACATTATACTGGAATACCAAGTGCCCTCTTATGCTGTAATTTTCTTATGTAGAGGACACATTGTAGCCATATAAATAACAGAGACTGGTCATCACATATCAATAGTCTAAGTAATATTAATAAAACAACATTAATGTTTATACTGTATGGAGCACACACTACAACACTTCTTGTTCTTTTTCACTATTGCTCTCTCTTTCTTTATGCCACTTTTTAACTTAAGTTGTCATTATTTTCCTGAGGATCTGTGCTTCTTAACTTATAGGCCCAATAGTAAAAAGGATTTACCATCATTTGAGGTTTCTAAGAGTTACTATAAAAATCCATCAGAAAACTTAGAATGCATCCAAAATGATTTTTCATTATATCTGTTGCCTTTAATCTGCAGTGGCTTTCGTAAGGCATCCCCAATATATTTTTCATTAGTTTCAATGCATAGTTTAAATTTTGTCTAACAATATATCTAATTTGCATATGAATGTAGGATCCCTAGAGTTACAATTACAGTAGAGTAGTGGTATGATTATCTCCCGGATTCTGCATGCCTTGCACAGCATGCAGGATTAGTGCAGGAGCTCTAGCAGGCAATATGTCTGCCATGTGATCCAGGAACAGCCTGCAGGGACGTGTATGAACGCTCCTGCACTAGCCCTGAACGGACTAAGCCCCTGTATGCAAATCACTCCATTTGCAGGAGAAATCCAGACAAATGAGGGGAATTTGCGATCCAGGAAATTTGAAACCAGCCGTGCAGGACTAGTGCAATCTGCAGAAATGTACTCAGTTAATAACCGAGTACATTTCTGCAAAATCCAAAATGGAGCCGTGACAGCTCCAAATAAAGGCTGCATATCTGTCCGGAAGCATGCCAATGGCCAAGTATAAGGCCATTGGCATTGCAAACAACATAAAAAAATAAAAATCAACTTTTTTTTTTAGCCGATCTTGGCTGTTTAAGTGTATGGCAGCGGGGGACAAATGGGATCGGGGGGGGGGGATAATAAAATAAACTGAAAATAAGTATTCTAACTAAAATCACTATTCTGCCATGCAAGTCAAAGGCAGGCAGAAGACAACATGGCCAGTGAGTAGTGATTGTAAAGGGGGGGAGGCTCAGTGTGAGCCATATAACTATGCATTAGCAGGCAATCCTATGCAAATGAGGGGAATGATAGTGAATCCCAGTTTTCCCCAGCATGCTAGTCAGGTCTCAATAGTGTAAGAGTAGGAATAGCTTGGTGCAAGCCTAGGACATCATGGGGGTGTGTATGTCAGGCCTACTGTAAGTGGATTGGTGCCCTGTGGCTCAGATTTGCTCCTAGCTAAGCACAGCTAAGCAAGGGGATGTGTCTGAGTCTGCCTAGCACTCTTTACGTTGCCTAAGCGGGTGTGCATGCCACGCACCGGGTTTCAAAGCTATTAAAAAAAGTTAAACCAGGAAATAGCAGCTCTGTACACATTTGAGCACTTTGTTTGAGCGACACACCCCAGGCTTAAACAAGAAGGTAATGGAAAGGGAAAACAGCAGTAGGAAGGTAAACTAGGAAAACTAGCATAGCTGGCAGGTGAAATGTCTCAGAATCAGCCAATTATTCAGGCAGCAGACCAGCCCAGCCCAGAACACTACCATAAACTATGCAAACACCTTCCCCTCTGGTTTTTCCCACACTCTGCACCACCGGTGTATACAAACGGGGAACTTTTAACAAACAAAATAACAGAATGATAGGGGCTGCAATAGCTATCATATAACAACTTGCTGAAGAGGCTGAGGGTGGTGAGGATGTGAATGCTGTCAACTGACCCACAGTGAGGAGACAGAGAAGAGTGTACAGACCCAGGGTGACCTACCAGGGGCTACATGAGCTGGAGATAGTGGAGCGCTATAGGGTGGACAGGGACTTCCTACAGCAAATTGTTGAGCTGTGATGGCCACATCTGACACAGAACTAACCAGAGGGGAACCCATCCCAGTGGATACCAAGGTATGTGGAGGCCTAAGAATACTAGCTACAGGTACCTTCCAAAGGCCAACTGGGGATATAATGGGGCTTTCACAGGCATCAGCATCCAGGGTACTCCACCAGTTCCTGGATCAGCACATGTCGGTGAGCACATATATTTCCCCAACACCCGTGAGACATTGGCCAGCGATATACAACTGTTAAATAGAATACCCTGAGGTATTTGGTGCTATAGACAGCATGCACATTTGCATCAAAGCACCATCCGGTGAGCGAGGTAGGGTCTACATCAACCACAAGGGCTTCCCCTCCATCAACTGCCAGGTCGTTTGCGATGCTTAGGGCATAATAATGAATGTGTGTGGTGGCTGCCCTGGAAGCTATCACGATTCCCACATCTGGCATCTAATGTAGCTGTACCAGAAATTTGCCATTGGGGACATCCCTCACCGTCACCTAGTGTGGAATGCTGGATACATACTGGAGCCGTGGCTGATGACACCCATCAGAAATGCATACACACCCGAACAAGAACTCCATAATGAGACACATGCACAGACCAGAATTATAGTAGAACATATGTACAGGATGCTCAAGTCATGGTTCGGATACCTGGACACATCCGGTGGAGCCTTGCTGTACTCACCAGCTACATGTACCCAAATTGTCATTGTATGTGCCATGCTACACAATATGATTCTGTGGAAACAGATGCAGCAGGAACAGCATGGGGCAAGGCCACACATCCACCCACCATTGCCAAGGCCTGCACAGGCACAGAGTGACTCAGAGGAGGAACAACCTGAGCCTGCCCCAGTAGGCAGAAGGAGGCATGTCCAATTTGCCCTTGCCTTGGCAAAGAGGCAACGCATAATACATACACTGACACAGGATGGACCCAGGGAATAGCACCTCTCTCTGACTCTCACATACAGTAAAAGGGATGCCAAACATGACACTACCTGTGCTCAACCATGTGCAGGGAGTGTACTATGTGCATCCAACATAGGCAGCCCTAAAGCACCACCCTCAATACTGGGACAATCACAAGGTAAGTGACTCACATATGCCAGTCAGGGGGGTTCACATACCCAACAACAGTCACAGCTAGCAGGACAGGTGTAGACAAACACAAACAAAGACTGTGCTATGGCCTCTGAATGATGCCTATGGGTAACCCCCCCCAGGCCTACACAGACAGACTACAGCAGGTCAGGCAGTGGGACATTAGTTCTGAAGGGTAGGAATTCAGAAACTAATATGTAGGTAAATCAAAGCTAAGAACTGTAGTACACTGGTATGCCTCTAGTCAGCATGATAGGTTAGAATACAGAATGAAATGGAGTACCTGACATACCAGTACAGTCATAGCAAATGTGTACAAGTGTCAGGTGTGCCCCCCCATCCTACATAGACATGTAGTAACAGGCAGGTGTGCCCCCCCAATCCTGTGTAGACATGTAGAAATAGTCAGGTGTGCCCCCCATCCTACGCAGAAATGTAGTAACAGTCAGATGTGACCCCCCCATTCCTGTGTAGATATGTAGAAATAGTCAGGTGTACCCCCCCCCAATCCTGTGTAGGAATGCAGAAACAGTCAGGTGTGCTTCCCCCACCCCTACTTAATTATGTAGTAACAGTCTGGTGTGCCCCTCCCCAATGTGATGTACACAAGTCATAACAGTCAGGTGTGCTCCCCACAACCCAATGTAGAAATGTAGTAACATGTATGTGTAGGTCTAATACCAGTGGAGCACAGATGTACAGAGGTGACCAAGGTAGCAGGATAGATTGTAGCATCTTCACAATATGCAGGTATGTGTGTGTTAGGTTGATGTATGTCCCATATTGTGTGAGAGTGGTCGGCATGTATGCATGTTGAGGTAAGCCTGGTGGACATTGCCCACTACCGCTGATGACAGGGACAAGTCCTCACAACTGCAGTGCCATACACAATACCCATCAGTATAACACAAGCTAGCCATAAGCCATTGCAAATGTATGGTGGTAATATGTATCACCATCTAAAATACTGACATAGCATGGCTGTTGGTCTAGATATACAATCAGTATGCAGAGGAAAGAACCACAGACATACAGTATATATTGTGTCACTGTGAAATAGACACACCCTTGGAAAAGTACATACAGTTATGCATCACATTATTTGCTCCTGTAGTAGGAGATACCGGTGTTGTCTGCCCAAACACTTGCAGATCACAAAGAAGGTAGGATTGAAGTATTGGGAAACAGCTGATGTACCTGTGCATGCAAGCATAACTGGAATACCCAATACATATCTGTGTATCAGATACAAGTAGTGTCCATAGCAAACATGCACCCAGCTCATACAAACACCACCCACAGGCAACTCTCTGGTCATATCCCTGCTGTGGGGAAAGGGTACAGTAAGACCCCACTTGTATATGGCAATAGTGGAAGAATGCAGCATGCAGTGCAGGTGTCCCATGCCGGTGTGTCCCTAGCTGTAGGTAACACCCTGCCAGCATCCACACCACCTGAGCAAGACTGTTAGGAGGTATTGGCATGAACACTTATCACACCTACCCTGTCACCACAGGGGAATATATTGTATGGTGAACTGGGACTGTAGGACTGACAGAATGCAATGACCTGCCTCATTTGGCATGCAGCAACACCTAATGCCCCACAGGCATCTGCCAAAAGCCTGTGTCTCATACGTACTACCAATGCATGTCATGTCATGTCACAGACACCCAAATAACAACATAACACACTCCACATAAGCCATATGCAAGGCCATGTGGACAAACCACAGTAACATGTTCACCATGTCCCACTGCATGAACTGTGGCCCAACACTAACACACACCTGTGATGGGCTGATACCCTTAGGGAAAGTATCAGAAAATGTATGCATAATGTATGGAAGAGGTTATAATAACAGGGGGGTTGGGAGCATGGGCAGCATGGGAAGTGCAGGGTCTGACACCAAGCTGTGTGCACACACTATCTCTGGCTTCAAACACATACATGGGTGGCTACACACCTGCCTGTACACCAGAATAGGGTAAATGTCCTGATCCATGGCCCCTGCCCCTGGCTGACCTGTGCAAATCTATACAGTTGTGAGGCATTGCCACAGCAAGATAAGCCCATACTGTCATGCTGATGGGTGTATAAGTATGGGATCCTCTGCCAGTACTGTACCAAGGTGCTGAACAGGAGACACAAACCCAGCACCAAGTGTCTGCAGCTCTCCCTCCAGAATGGCATAACTTACCATGAATACGTAGGTGTCTGTCGACAATACCAGACACAGCCACAGTCACCCTTGTCCCCCAAGGCATCACTGTGAGCAAGAATGTCCACCTGACAGTAAATGAGAACAGAAAACATCACTGTGTATAATAGTACACGTCTGAATATCTCTGCTAACAGCAGTACCATGCAGCTGAAGCAGCACAGATACAATAACCTACAGTACACACTATCCCCTGCACAGTTTGTCCCCATATTGCCAAATGATCGATGAATACCCTGCAGAAACAGTATTCTACCTGTAGGTGTACAACACAAAGGTCTGCACTGCAGTACAAACTACCTGGACGTGATCCACACACATTCAATACAGATGGGCATACTGGGCATGCTCACACACTTAGAGAAATGAAGGCAATGTCAGTCAACAACATACTGAAAGGTCATACTGGGCATGCTCACACACTTAAACACATGAAGGCTATGTCTGCAAACACCAGTGGACCAGACATATCTGGCAGCCGCAGATGTTAGTGCAGACACCCCTCAGTATGCACCACTCATGCTTTGCACACACAGTGGATAGGAATACAGACAGATATCTATTACAACACACTATAATAAGTCAAAAGTAGATGTACATAGATGTGTGGAAGAGGGTGACTGTTACAAGCAGCCATCCAGGCCTGTCCCACCCAGCACACAGCCAAAGGGCCACAACCACATGAGGTTCAGATGTCACTCACTGTAGATACTAGCCACCGGTATCTGTCAGCATTACAGACTATGTGGTGCAAGTGCTAGCTGTGCAACATGACTGTACAAGGAAGTAGTCATCTAGCAGCTGTATACACGTACCTGTGAAATATGACCCTGCATGTGCCCGCATGTGGTGTGTCAACCTCTAGATGAATGGGTTATTGCCCATGCACACACACACTGCCCTCCCCATAGCCCTACTATGACAAGCCTGCTGAGGTCATCCACTGTGAAATACACTTTTGGGAAAGTTGTAGCCAAGTATCCTCCATGGCATGTCCTATAACTGCATACTGCTGTAGTGTGATAAACTAGGTAGGTAGGCATTCCAATCCCAGACATTGTGAGTGTGTGTGTGAGTGTGCGTTTGTCTGTCTCTGTCTGTGTAGAGAGCAATGCTTTTTAGGGCAGTTACACTTCCTACAATTCAAATGCTCTACTTTGGTAAGGCTGCTGATGTCATCCACCTAGAAATACACCTCTGGGAAAGTTGTAGCCCAGTAATCTCCGTAAAACATCCCATAACTGTGTACTGCTGTAGTGTGATAAAATAGTTAGGTAGGAGTTCTAATCCCAGACTTGCTAAGTGTGTGCCTCTGTGTGTGTGTGTGTGTGTGTGTGTGTGTGTGTGTGTGTGTGTGTGTGTGTGTGTGTGTGTGTGAATGTATGTGTGTGTGTGTGTGTGTGTGTGTGTGTGTGTGTGTGTGTGTGTGTGTGTGTGTCTGTCCCTGTCTGTGTAGAGAGCAATGCCTTTTAGGCTACTCACACTCCCTACAATTCAAATGCCCTACTTTGGCAAGGCTGCTGATGTCATCCTCCTTGAAATACACCTCTGGGAAGGTTGTAGCCCAGTAATCTCCGTAGCATGTCCCAAAACTGTGTACTGCTGTAGTGTGATAAAATAGTTAGGTAGGAACTCTAATACCCAACTTGCCAAGTGTTTGTGTGTCTGTGTCTGTCCCTGTCTGTGTAGGGAGCAATGCCTTTTAGGCTACTCACACTCCATACAATTCAAATGCCCTACTTTGGCAAGGCTGCTGATGTCATCCACCTTGAAATACACCTCTGGGAAGGTTGCAGTCCAGTAATCTCCATAGCATATCCCATAACTTTGTACAGCTGTTGTGTGATAAAATAGTTAGGTAGGAGCTCTAATCCCAGACTTGGCAATGGTGGGTTTGTGTGTGTGTGTGTGTGTGTGTGTGTGTGTGTGTGTGTGTGTGTGTGTGTGTGTGTGTGTGTATAGACAGCAATGCATTGTAGGCTAGTCACACTCAGTGCAATTCAAATGCCCTACTTTGGCAATCCTGCTAATGTCATTCACTGTAAAATACACTTTTGGGGAAGGAGCATTCCAGGAATCCCTGTGGTGCATCCTACAACGGCATCATGCTGTAGTGTGATGTGGAAGTCTGGTAGGGGTTCTATTCCCACACATGGCAGTTGTGTGTGTTTCTATGTCTGTGTAGGGAGCAATGCATTTTAGGCTAGTCACACTCAGTACATTTCAAATGCCCTACTTTGGCAATCCTGCTGATGTCATTCACTGTGAAATACACCTTTGGGGAAGGGGCACTTTAGCAATCCATGTGGTGCATCCTATAACAGTATCATGCTGTAGTGTGATATGGAATTCTGGTAGGGGTTCTATTCCCACACATGACAGTTGTGGATATTTTGTATGTGTTTCTATATCTGTCTAGGGAACAATGCAGTTTAGGCTAGTCGCACAGTACAATTCAAATGCCCTAATTTGGCAATCCTGTTGATGTCATTCACTGTGAAATACACCTTTAGGAAAGGGGCACTCCAGCAATCCCTGTGGTGTGTCCTATAACAGCATCATGCTGTAGTGTAATATAGATGTCTGGTAGGGGTTCTATTCCCACACAAGCAGTTGCAGATGTTTTGTGTGTGTTTCTATGTCTGTGTAGGGAGCAATGCATTTTAGGCTAGTCACACTCAGTACAATTCAAATGCCCTACTTTGGCAATCCTGCTGATGTCATTCACTGTGAAATACACCTTTGGAGAAGGGGCCCTCCAGCAATCCTTGTGGTGCATCCTATAACAGCATCATGCTGTAGTGTGCTATGGAACCCCTGGTAGGGGTTATATTCTATCACATGGCAGTTGTGGATATTTTGTGTGTATTTCTATATCTGTGTAGAGAGCAATGCATTTTTGGCTAGTCACACTCAGTACAATTCAAATGTCCTACTTTGGCAATCCTGCTGATTTCATTCACTGTGAAATACACCTTTGGGAAAGGGGCACTCCAGCAATCCCTGTGCTGTATCCTATAACAGCATTATGCTGTAGTGTGATATGGAACTCTGATAGGGTTTCTATTCCCACAAGTGGCAGTTGTGGATGTTTTGTGTGTGTTTCTATGTCTGTGTAGGAGCAATGCATTTTAGGCTAGTCACACTCAGTACAATTCAAATGCCCAAAATTTGGCAATCCTGCTGATGTCATTCACTGTGAAATACACTTTTGGGGAAAGAGTACTCCAGTAATCGCTGTGGCGCATCCTATAATGGCATAGTGCTGTAGTGTAATATACTAGTTAGGTAGGAGTTCTAATCCCAGACATGACAGGTGTGTGTATGTGTGTGTGTCTGTGTTTGTCATTTGTATCGAGTGTGGAGGTAGTTGTGAGTGTGTAACAACTGGACTCAATGTGGAGTGGGTTTTGCAAACTTCTTATATGGTGGGCCATGTATATATCACAATGTCCACCCTACAGGGATGACAGATGTGAAATAGTTGAGAGGCTGGGGTGCAAATCCATACCCCTAAATGTGACATCAATGCCAGCTGAACAACATTAGCAACCTTTATATTACCCAGGGAACACTCTCAACCCATGTCTCATAAACACACACACTTGCCTAGGCAACAGCTGCTATGTTGGTAGTACCCTGCATATTGCTCACTGATAGTGACCATGGTGTGATTGCAGTAGGCTACAGAGGACATGCAACCCTGTCCATCAGTCCAATAGGCATGTACATGCCAACAGTGCACCTCCCCCATGTTCCCCACTGGACAACCGCAACACCTGTGGTGCCATCAAATGTGACCCACAAAGGACATACCATGCCTGAAACACAAGCCCTGCATGGACAGATATCACTGACACAAGGGAATACTGGTATCATACTACCAATGTAGGTGCAGGGTCAACCTGCTGTCCATTAACAGTTCCCGCCACATGAGGCCAGGACTGG
This sequence comes from Protopterus annectens, assembly GCF_019279795.1. Classification (NCBI taxonomy): domain Eukaryota; kingdom Metazoa; phylum Chordata; order Ceratodontiformes; family Protopteridae; genus Protopterus; species Protopterus annectens. Next base: position 1,145,942,533 of record NC_056744.1, read on the forward strand.
CATATCTGATGATAACAATCTGTGTACACAACATGGGCCAGACATCCCAGATACAGTTCCACATGTCACTGTACATGCATGTGGGAGGTGTACACATCCCAGACACTGTCCATATCATGGACTAAGGAACACATAAATGCCCGGAAATGCACAGCATTGGCCAACGCAAAAGTCACCCAGGTGACTGGATGGTGAATACAATACCCACCTGTGAGGGCAACTCCAGACACTACACCCCTAAACCACAATGCAGACCATTGTCATGTGGCCTGATGCCAAGGTATATCCATCACCTAGCCTTGTATAGCTATCTGGCACCGTCGACCACAACACACCCGTGAAGCAGTGCAACCATGCCTGTCTGTACTGGCACCTGTGTCTGTGTCTGTGTTGTATGATCTGTATGACCACATTCACACTCACTACAACCCCCACTGGCATAATGAAACATGCTGTCTGATGTCAGACACCTCCACATACCCTTTGCTCATATAACCTCTATATGACCCCTGTGGTGCATGTAATACCTGCACAGTACTGTGTTGTGGCAATACCACTAGTGCTGAGTTATATTCCTGGCCCTGCCAAGTGTGTCAATGTGTGTGCATCCCTGTGAGAGTGTGGCTGTGTTGACGCTGACACCTGTTCATGCAGACAGGCACGTGTATTACACCTACCACATAGCCACCATATCCCTGTTGCAGATGTCACTCACCATCACATATATGTTCTGAGGGCTCCCCAACATGTAACCTATGTGGTGCATCCAATAACTGCATGGACATGTGAATGCACTACATAGTTGTCAGTGGTTGAAACCGTTTACTGGTAGGTGTGGGACACCAACATGCTTAGGTTTTACTCTCCCACCCATCCCTGGCTTTTCTGTACCTCTGTCTGCCTCTCTCACTCCCTCTCTGGTGGATGTGGAGACTTACACCTGCTTTGCTTAGGCAGCAGCATGTGTATTTTAAGTGATGCTCAGAATCAGCTGATGGCCTCTGCATGAATTGCAGCCCCCCTCTCGCTGATTGCATGTGGAACAGCTGTGGTAACATTCCCATAGCCAATTGCATGGAAACACACAAAAATATCTAGGAACATCATGTTAGTGTTGGGCCTTTCATTCACTGTAAGCAGGAACTTGATCTGTTGTTTGGCAAACAGCATCTCAGATGGATTGGGAATTTACCTCTAACAACATACACTGTGGAAACAGCCCAACACATAGGAGGGGGATGCGCCTGACCTGACTACAGACTGTAAGTGCTGCTATACTGCATTTGGAGTAATGTTGGTTTAACAGGGTGTGTTTGGATATGGCTGTCCTACATGTTTTCATACCTGCCATGTCAGTGCTATGTTCATGAGGGAACACCCACCTGTAGGGTCATCTGCAGACTGACCAGTGTGTGTTGCATTTTTTTTCTCGTGGTAGCCACAGAGCACCTATCTCCAAACTGCAGAAAGTAGTGTGAGGATTGCAATCTGTAGATGGTAACAGCCGTGAGAGTTACTGACTTCATATCCCTCATAGGATACATGTTGCAACAAACCCTGTTACAACAGTAAATGCATGAGGTTATCACAGCAAAATGTGAATATTGGCCCTGTGTATGTGCCTCCAGCCACAACCCTGTCAACCTTTGTACATATGTCATGCAGTAATGGGTACATATGTGCTGTACACCATAATTAGTGACATCATATCTGATAACAAGCTAGTGAGATATCAGACTGCTACACATGTTATGTATAGTAGGGGTTATATTTCTGTGGTTGTGTGTACAGTACTGAGGTCTGTGTGCTTATGGTGATTGTCGGCAGTGTATGTATTGTTAATATGTAGCTTGGCCTGTATACAGACTGTGGTAGATGTCATTGTTCTTGGTCCTGTTCTATCTGATGTTACATGCTGCTCCACTGTATGCTACCCTATCAGCTTACATGTTTGTAGGGCCATACATGCACATGTCCCATTCCACAGACAGGCATTGGACCATACTGTGTAGTGGCCCAGTATATGAAGGGTTAGTGTATGAGTGGCACATATGAGGTTGGTGTTGAACAGATAGTCCATATACTGTAATAATATGCTAGCATACCATGTGTGGCTGTGGCTGTGTTCACATTGGTTGTGGTTATGCACTTTCACACAGTTGTATGTTACTCTGTGTTGTGGCATGCCTGTAGATCCTGCTATATATGCAGGTACATGTGCATTCCCCCATAGGAAATGTAGGCCAGAGTCGAGTCAGTCTGCCTGTAGCCTGCACAGTGCTTTGTTACATGCCTAGCAGCTTAATGTACTTACCAGCGAGATGTAATGTCCAGATACTTGCCAGATGTACTGCTGCTGGGCTAACATAACAGTCAGGTATGTCAGACAGAGCAATGGGATGCTGTACAGATATATGTCAATATCTAGTGGGTAGTATGTGGCCATGGCACCTCTGTACCAGCAGTTATTATGTGGCAGGGCAGACAGGGATGTGAGAATGCATAACCTATGGAGGCATATGGATACCAGTAGTTACGTGCTATACCCATCTACATGGCTGTTAATATCCACATTGTCAGGCCTGGTCCACATGTCTTGCACTAAGGGGTTCTGTGTATACCTCTGGACTGTCCAGAGTGTGTCAGACTGTCCACATATATTGGCCATATCTCTGCTGTAGTCCACAGGAGCATTACTGAACTAGCAGTGGTACTGTACTATGATGTCCTTAGGATGCCTGTCAGTAGCCAGTGGTGCACATGTTAAAAGAAGATGTGACCTCCTACACACACCGTGTCTGTGAAGACAATCCCTATTACAGTAGCAATAGTTTACAAATATACCTGCAATACATACCTGACATCCCCTTGCACTACAAAGTTGGGACTATTGGGGCTGAGGTAGGGCTCCACTCCATGTTCAGGACATATGGTGAACATATATGTATATCTAATTATCCCTATATCTATATAGATATATACACATATACATATTGACATACATAGATGGATATGTATATGTACACACACACATATATATATATATATATATATATATATATATATATATATATATATATATATGTATAAACACTCAGATATATACATATACAGAGCAATATGTGTCTACACATATACAGATAGAGATACATATGCACATATACATATGGATATCTACATATATAACGACAGTAGTGGGTATATGGCAATACATATGTATGCACATATAATTGTACATATCTACATATATACCAACATAACTAGGCATAACTGTACACATACAATGTGCATATATATATAGCTATATATACATATACCTATATATACACATATATATATATATATATATATATATATATATATATATACATATACCTATATATACATATATATATATATATATATATATATATATATATATATATATATATATATATATATAAATATTTGTGTGTGTACATACGAAGGGATGTAAACATGGCCATATATACGTTACACTATACAGATGTGTATACAGACGTGTATGAGTATGCATGTATATTTACATGTAGACATATATAGACCTATTTTATATATATATATATATATATATATATATATATATATATATATATATATATATTTATTTATATATATACCCGTATCCCTGCCATGTGTAAACCTCACGGCTGTGTATACCTTCCCAGTTGAATCTCACCATATGTATCTGCTATGTGTACATTATGATAAAACAACATATATGATGCAACAGTCATATTAATAACAAGGACTACAAAATTTAGGAAGTAAAGGCAATTGTTCAGTACTACTCAATATGTGTATTGACAGCTATATTGGTAAAACAGCAGCTGTTGTCACAGTGGTCATAGTGTAGTGGGTAAGTGTTGTGACTGTAGTGTACGGGGTTCTAGGTTCAAGACCTGCAAGGGTTGTACATTTTGTTGCTGGGCAGAACAAGGGCTGTCAGATATAGAGTGGTTATGGCAGTTGTAAGCAGCTTTAAATGCGTTTGTGCAGGTTTGCGTGAAGCTAAGCTATGGGTAAACATACGGGCACTTACACAGTGTAGTGTTTGCTTACCAGTGCGAAAATCAGCTGTTATATTGTACCAATGTTATGACTTGCTAAGCATGGCTTAGCCCTGGTAACCAGATCACACCACCCAGTCTGATAACATAGCAGGGCAATGACATCTGTAATAAGTGTATGTAATGCCATGTACAATACAAGTGCCCATGTGCTGTCATTACAGTAGCAAGTGGTGTGTGTCATGTGTGGGACACAGATGTATATGATGCCTGTACAGCACTGTTATCCATGTAAATGTGTTACATACAGGGGTAGTACCCTAGGGTACATGCTGTCACACTGGTATGTAGTGTATCATGGCAGTACTACTGTTAACAGTGCTTACCCAGGCAAGAGCAGTGCTAAATGTAGAACTGACAACAGGCACACCTGCAGGCATAGCCAGACTCTGAGGCCTCCCTGTTGTATCTGTGGTGTGTGAGCTGTGTCACAGTATATACCCCTTAATGGGTAATGGTCCATCATGTGGAATGTAACTGTAGACTACCGTCTGTAAAACACATGTTACTGAGGGCTTCTGATATGTAGTTTTGACATACATATTGTTGTCCGATGTCTATCTGTCAACACACTCATGCTGCTGCATAGCTACTTGCCAAGCTGATGACTCTCAGTCCCTGCACAGATGTGCAGATGGCAGGTATCCAGCTGGGATATGTACAGGCAACCTAAGCTTGACTGACACTGACATGTCTGCCCAGCTGTGTAAGAAGTGGCACATATAGGAGATGTCACCATGTACACACCACATGCCACAGGTACCTCCATTACATTACCACAGTCAACTGAACATGCTTGGGTACAGGTCACCATCACAGACAATAACCATGTGTTGTAATGCATGTTGCTGCATGTTGCATACATGTTAACTTGATCACCTCGGTGGCCATGTGCAGGAGACACCTGAAGGATTGGCTGATGCATGTCAATCACACCCTGAGGGTCATGACTGTAGTGTCTGTCAATAGATGACCACTGCCACCTGGCACAGGTGTCATCATATGCAAAGGGCATTCTAGTGCTGCCACATGAGCACCTACAACACAAATGGAAAATATTAAAGAGACCACATCCAATCAATGTTACTAATAGCTATAAGGCATCATTGCTGGACGGCTACGCTACCTGCCATATATGCATTACACTCTACTCCCTACAACATGTTACACTGCAGTATTGTTGTACACTGTTGTACAGTCACCGTCTACATCAGACCATATCAGCCTGTCCCTGCTTTGATGGTATGGATGACAGGTATGTGGCACAGGTATCAACATATGCACAGGGCATCCAAGTGCTGACACATGTACACCTACAACACAAATGTATAACATTAAAGAGACCACATCCAACCAGTGTTACTAACAGCTATAAGGCATCATTGCTGGATGGCTACACTACCTGCCATATATGCATTACAGTCTACTCCCTACAACATGTTACACTGCAATAATGTGGTACACTGTTGTGCAGTCACCATGTGCATCAGAACCATATCAGCCTGTCCCTGAATTGATGGTATGGTTGACAGGCATGTCCCAAAGGTATCATCATATGCACAGGGCATCCTAGTACTGACACATGTACACCTACAACACAAATGGACAACTTTAAAGAGACCACATCCAACCAGTGTTACCCACAGCTATAAGGCATCACTGCTGGATGGCTACACTACCTGCCATATATGCATTACACTCTACTCCCTACAACATGTTACATTGCAGTACTGTTGTACACTGTTGTACCATCACCGTGTACATCAGAACCATATCAGCCAGTCCCTGCATTGATGGTATTGATGACAGGGATGTGGCACAGGTATCAACATATGCACAGGGCATCCTAGTGCTGATACATGTACACCTACAACACAAATGGATAACATTAAAGAAACCAAATCCAACCAGTGTTACTAACAGCTATAAGGCATCATTGCTGGATGGCTACAGTACCTGCCATATATGCATTACACTCTACTCCCTACCACACGTTACACTGCAGTACTGTTGTACAGTCACCATGTGCATCAGAACCATATCAGCCTGTCCCTGCATTGATGGTATGGATGACAGGGATGTGGCACAGGTATCTTCATATGCACAGGGTGTGATGTTGATTTGCCAGAGGTCGAGGGTGGGCCATACATTTGACACCATGTGTGTGGGTGAGAGGTGTACTGTGGAGATCTGGGTGAGGTGATGTCATGTGTGTAGGTATGGGGTTGCCCTAGGTGTGTTTGCATAGTGTGTGTGGGGATGCATGCACACAGTTCTGCCATGTGGCGGCCCTATACAGGTGTTTATGGACAGCTGCAGACCTTACCTGTCAGAGTGTGCAGTTCACTGCCTCTGGCCACAGACACATGGACTGTGCCTGCCAGGGGGTCCATGGGCACGTCCAGCTACAGGCCTCAGTATGCTACTCTCACCTGCTGATTACTATTGTCCGCTGGTATCATGTCCCTCCTGAGACTGGTCAGGACCATGTGCATGTGGCCTGCTGTGCTGTGGTGTGGAAAGCACCCACCTTGCACTGCTGGGGCTGCTACTGCCACTACGGGAGCTCCTTGGTGTCCTAGAACATCCACATTGACAGCCAGCTGTTGGTGTTGCTAGTCCACATCCACACTGGTGTCGCCGCATCCCCACCATACGTTGAAGCACGGACACACCACGGCCGATGAGGGCCATCATCTCATTATGACATCTATCTGTGTGCTTGGTATAAACACAGATGGCACCTGCCAGTTCACAGTGGTTGTCACTTACAGATGTGAGAGCAGCCCTCTGCAGCCTCAGGGCCTGTCTGGTGTAATGTTCCATATGTGCCTGCGCTGCCATTACAGCCTGAAACATGTGCCTGCTGGTACCAACTATGTTGCCTATCCCAGGGGCATGATGTCCAGCGGTCCTAACCTGAGCACCCTGGGACATCCGCCTATGTGGTGCCCTGCCGGCCATCTGCTTATGCCTGCTGTGAATGGACACAGTAAGCATGGTTACCACACTTCCCTGTGTACTGCCACCAAAGCCCAGCTGTTCCTCCGCTATGGCCACTGGTGATGGGGTGTGTGTAGGCAATGAAACTGTGTGTGGGGTTGGGCTGGCTAAAAGGGGGATGTCAAATGTTGGTGCAGTGTTGGCCCCTGACAACCCCACCTGTGCTTCAACAGTACTATCGTCATCTTCGGTATCTGTATGGACGCCAACATCAGATTGCATGCAGGAGGGAACCTGACCCACCTCACCACCTGTGGGAGAAAACAATAAAGCACTTTAAAATCTGTACAGCATTGCCTAACAGTAAACACACACACACACACACACACACACACACCTCCGTAATACCTACCAATCCATGGCTTTACAGACAGTCCCACATATATGTCCATGTGTTACCCCATCCTGCATCACACTTGTTAACATACACACATTGATACTACTCATTAATATCTCAGTCCTCTAAATGCCCACACAAGCGGCCACAACACAAGGCCAGTGGCTACTTTACCTGCCTGACCTGATGTAGTGGTTTTACATGGCCTTACTGCTGTCATTCAATAAGCACCCTATGTATGCCTGGACATGATGTGCATGGCCCCTATATGTGTGGGCTACTATGTTGTATCCATAATATCTCGCACTGCTGTGTCATGTGTATGTAATGCTGAGTACATGCCGGATATGCTGCTCCTTCAGCCTATCATGTGACAACTGTAATATTTGGATACACTCCCTGGTGTTAACTAGTACTTCCTCAATGCATCTGTAGAGCTGCATACATGGGTTGTAGGTGGCCACTCTGCTGACTGCGATATTAAGGGTGTAACTTGTGTCTACTTTCCCTCTGGATGCCTGTTCCATGCTACGGACCATATTATACTATTTGCTGTCCTGTGATTACACATATGACAGGTATTCCTGGTGTGTAATGTGGCAGTCCATGTACTGCACAGTCCCAAAGGGAGACACAGGTGTATGAACATCCCACAATCACACATGTGCATACATGACCACCCACACAAGCACACACATGCATACACACACACACACACATCCTACATGCATCTACCTCCCTCCACTTCACCAGAGTGACCCTGCAGACAATCTAACTAACCACCAGGATGCACACACACGCACGCACACACACACACACACACACACACACACACACACACACACACACACACACACACACATACACACACACACACACACACACACACACACACACACACACACACACACACACACACATACAGGTGAGGTTGCACAATGATACTACACACAGTCCTCCCTATTACCCATCTGTCAATATGGTACAGAACAGCATGCAGTTCAGCTATAGTCAATCCATGCTAGCAACAGTATACATTTGTGTGATACATGTGCTGTGTCACTAGGTGATACCCCCTTCCCCTGGATACCACTGCATCCATGTACACAGTATTGCTGTGCACCTGTTCTGCACCCTGCCATGTACTGTGCACCACAACTCACAGGTGTACAACCCATTGTGGAATGTGTAGTACTATGTCAGTTATGTCAGCTTTACTTCTCACAGCCCCTATGTTTTCCAGCAACACATACCTAGGATGATATGTGGACAGTTGTCATTGGTGAATGCCTGATGCCTGATTTACAGCTGTCGACATCAACAGATCATGAATGACCACTCCAATACTCTTACACTGACAATCATCAGAGCATACCGTGGTCATGGGGGGTATACACACCTTTATTTATTTGACACACACATCCTTGATCTGCCATGGGACCACATCACCGCATATCTTACCAGTACATGGGTCCAATATGTGACATATATCCTGTACTTTCACATGCAGCATCTACAGATTGTGTTAGGTGTGCGGCTGCTGACCACAATGCATATACACCATATGGGCATATGTGTGCACACCCTTATCATGATGGTGTATCACACCTCTTGTTGTGTGTACCACAGCAGTCACTACTCCTGGCAGGGGTATACCAGCGTGGGCCATCTGCATTTGCCAGTGTAAGTTCAGTCTGCCCTACACATGTCCCCTTATTCTGCATGATTGCAAGGTCTACTCATGTGCACATCCCATGGTGTTCACACACTACCATCACTATTGCTGTGTGGGTAGGGTTATGGCTGGCACAGGTCTTGAACCTGACTATGTGCAGACAGAGTAATTCCTAGCATCCTTAGGATCCCTGCTGCAATGCACTGGTCTGTCATGCTGAAACACTCCCCCTCCTTCAGCCTTTATGCAGATGCATGACATGTAAGCCCTACACATGTGTCACTTTGCATTGTCCCATACACTGAACACCACATGTTGCATCCTAGACCCAGCTAATAATGTGGGCTACTGTAATGCCTTATGCCATACTGTATCTCTGCAGCAGTTGTCATTGTCCTACAGGTATATAAACTGGTCTTGCACTGTATATGGGTGTTGTTCCAAACATGTCCCTACTGTAGGCCATGTCTACCAGCAGTATGTTACTCCATGTGGACACATTCTGCAATGAAAGGATGTTAGTTATCATGCAGGTGTGTGACATACCCTTCCAATATCCCATCATGGTCACCCCTGTGAGACGATGCATTTCACAGCAACAATACATGCACATGTACAGCATGCATTCAGGGTAGGTGTGTTAGATATGTGCATGAAATATACCATTGCCATTACATGCCTGGTGTGTTGGCAAGCATCTACATAAACATACTCACCAGCTACAGGCTGCTGCCTTGGTGTTATCCTGGAGGGACCTACATAAGAGAGTGAGAGATGCAATGTCAGTGGCCACACCTGTGGCAGTGCTACAGGGTGGGTGCAGTATTTTAATAGTAGTACATCAACGGTACATTCCCACAATACTACCACATCTGGACATCTGTTTATCACTACAATGCAGCAACACAATATATCTATGACATGTCAGATATGCATGATCTACCTGTACCAATGCAGATGTATACACAACAATGGTCTACTAATGTGCCTTGTGTCCATACCTGCACACTCCTCGGCCGGTGTGTGGGTGACACCCACCTTCACGAAGGTGTCCAGTGGTTGACAGCTTGCCGGATGGGCAAGTGCTATGAGGCATATACATATATAGATATGTTGTATCTGTTTAGATATAAATACATTTACACACACACACATACATCTACATGTTGGAATACATTCTCTGTATTGTTGAATGACTGGGCTGGATGATATGTTTGTGAATACATCAGGGTTATGTATATCTGACATGGCTTAGTGGCAAATCACTTTTTCTATGGTGTGCAGGGTCGTGCATTTGAGCCTTGCAGAGGCTGTTTATTTTGTTGCTAGGCAGAACGAGGGCTGTTGGATACAGAGTGATTAAGGCACTTTTGAGCAGTTGTAAGCGAGTTTCCACGGGATTGCGTGGAGGTAAGCACTGCTAACTTCCGGTTACAGTTTCTTACACTGATTTAGCTTCTCAATTTTTTAACGAGTGTAGGCATTACTTAACTCTGTGCAAACAGGCTTAAACCCACTTACTGCTGCTTAAAATGCTTACTCCCACTTATCCCTTTGCTAATTTCTTTAAAAGAAAAGAAAAATGGGTTGATAGGAAAGTGGTGAAAAAAAGGGCATAAAGAGGGAAAGACAGTAGGGAAACTGACCAAGGATGTGCCTGAAGGGTGTAGGGAAGGTCCATAGCTGCCCATTTTTTCTACAGCAACAGCTGTGCATATACACTGAATTTGGAGGTAAATTTGGACACTCAAACCCCTGGGAGGGGGTGAGGACAACAATAATAAGTTGTGATGCCAAATTCTTAAAAACAAAAAGGCGAGTAATGTGATGCCAGTTAGACCAGATTACATGTGTCCAGTGGACACGTGTGTGAAATGGACAGCTATGTATGGGGTGAGATTTTTCTTTTTCAGGTGAGAGTAGGATGTTGGGGGGATGGTACGTATATTTGGGGAGGTAGGTTGTGTAGGTTAACAGACAAGACAAACAAGACACATACAGGGGCAGTATATGACACATGTGGGGATAAACACCTTGATGGGGAGGGGTGTTGGGAAATTGGAAGCCCATGAGCCCCCTAGTGGAAACAGTTGGACTGAGGTCCCCACCCATGGGCAGTCACCACTGCACCTTCACAGCCCCGAAGGTGGCTCTGATGGGGGCTGAGTAGCAGAGCCAGACTGACCCTCTAGTCATGACATGCGGCCCTCGAGCTGGCATAGAGAATCACCAAACTGCTGGTTGATCTCTCTACGCACCATGACCTGGACCTGGCGATGGCTTACAGGTGCCTGTCCATGCCCGCTCCCGAGGGGGGCAAGCCTCATCCCCTAAGGAGGTTCTACCTGAAGGCAGTGCAGGACCAACAGATAGCGAAGTCCTGGGTTGGGCCCCAGACATGCTGGTGCCTGGTGCCACGGCCAGCTGAGGTGGGACAGGTGGGTCCACTGGGACTGGCCTTCCCAAGCGTGCTATAGTGTTTAGATTTCATCATCATATGTGGGTTAGTAACAGTCAACACATTCTAGGGTTAGATATAACAGCATGCATAGATATTCCCATTAACCCAGACACTAGATACAGAACAGTTGCATAGTAAACAGAACACATGCATATATGGAGCCACAGTGGTAATAAGAACAGCATGCATGTACATTGATAGCACCATGCCACCAATGTTGGAATAATTCAATATAGCAGATGCATGGGAACAATTAAAATATTTATCAAACAATTGGACTTTATCAGAACACAGGTGTCATTACATACCAGTTGGGGTGGGTATGTTGATTATTGTTGGAGATATGGTGGGGGAGAGAGAAAGATGTCAATTAACAATTAGTATATTCCTGTAGTACACATTCCTTTCCTAGTCAGTGCTGTTATCTGTAACTTACATGTCTTACTACACTACCTATAGCCTTAGTTTGGACAGTGATATGGCTGCCGTCATCATTACACATGAACTGGTTTTACCTGCAGTATACACCTCTTACCTGGTATACCTGTGGAGGTAATGTTTCTTAACACTAACTAACTGTTTCTACACATACTCCCAGATTCCGGTTTGCTGTTTTGCACATAGCTATCCCACTCTTTCAGCACAGACTCTGGCCATGTGTTGACCACATGCTGGTGTGCCGGGACATATCTAGAATATTGCCCTCTTCCACCTTTAGTGACCTGAGACACACATATACATGCTTTCCTACACAGTTAGATTATGTAGCACAGTGTGGGTGACAGTGATCAGTGCTACTTTATTATGCAGAGAAACTGCAACACTCACAATTCCCTACAATACCAGAGTGAACAGTACCAGTACAGATTATAATGGTCTGCATTTCTCAGCACAGTTTTGGCTTCCAATGTACCTGTGGGAGCAATGTTTGTTAGCACTACCTGACTGTTGCCACACAAAGTTCCAGATTACACATTAGTATTATGCACATACATCATCTCACTCTGTTACTATGCACACTCTGCTCACAGCTTGACAACATGGGAGTGTAGATAGGACATACTTGAAATATTACTCTCCTAACAGTTTTGGGGGTTGCTATAGTGACAGGTTTGTTCTCATAGATGTTTGACAATCACTTGTATTCTCTGTTTGCTGGCTAAACATCTGGGATTATCTCTCAAACTTACCAGGGGGACAGGGGGACAGGCAGCATATATGGGCCCATATATTGGACATTCTGGCCTCATCTGTTCAGTTGTGGGGCATGATTCTGTATGCAGCCTATTTCTACTCCCAGGATTCAGACCATGGCTGTGTCTGCTACAACTTCAACACTGTCCACCACAGTTGTGTCTGCTATATAGATATTGGTGTATATCTCCTATCTGCTTTCTGTCTTATTAATCCCCTGTGCTTTTGCATTCTGACCTTGTATTACAACACTCTTATACACTTTTCCTAGACAGTTATATGTTGTAGGACAGTGTGGGTGACAGTGATGTATAATACCTCATTATTCAGAGCAACTGTATCATTTGCAATGCCATACAATACCAGTGTGAACAGTACCAGTACTGGGTATCATTCTTGTATTTATGGGCACAGTGTTGGTATCTGACAGACCTGTGGGAGAAATGGTTATTAGCACTACCTGAATGTTCCCATAGACAGTACCAGATTCTACATTACTAGTATGCACATACATTTCACTCTATTACTGTACACACTCTGACCACAACTTGACAAGTTGGGGTGTAAATGGGACATACATGACTTCTTAGTCTCATAAGGTATTGGGGAGTTGACAGTGTGCCAGCTTTGTTCTCATAGATGTGTGTCAATCAGTTGTATTTCCTGTCTGCTGCCTATACATCTGGGATCATCCCACTGATTTCCCAGTGGGACAGGTTGACAGGCAACAGATATCGGCCACTTTACTTGACATTCTGGACATATCTGTACAGTTGTGAGGTATGATTCTTTATGCAGACTTCTACCACTGGCAGGATTCGAACTATGGCTGTGTGTGCTAAAAAAACAACAGTTCATATCTCAGTTGCATGTGTAATTCGATTTTAGTTGTCTGCATTTTCCGTTTACTGTCTATGTGTCTCTCAGCTGTACTAAATGGCCTCTGTGGATTACACCTGTCATATACAGGCAATCCTACACATTCAATTTATGGTGCACAGTGTGGGTAATAGTGCTTAATACAACAGTAATATTACATGATTGCAAATCTACATTACCATATGATACTAGAGTATACACATGCAGTCCAGCAGTTAGACCTTTATTGTCAGGCTATTGCACTTTCATTGACATACAAATGATATGATACTCTTCCTGCCATATTCTCTGTTGTATGCTGTACTTGTCTTGTAAAATGCAGATTTTATACAGGCAATTAATTTGCTACTACTTTTAGTTTTATTTCCTATGACAGTAAATGCATGAGTATTACTGACCTGCCTAGCATCACAACCTCGCCAGGCGGGGGCTGGATTTTTTTTGGGCCTTTTCCCTGGGGGGTTC
>NC_056744.1:1145957134-1146122134 GCF_019279795.1 Protopterus annectens
GGGTTATGCATCCAGGGGTTGTGATCACAACATGCATGCACTCACAGCACTCCCCAGGATGGACAACATTAACATCTGTGCAGTAACTGAGATGTGTCCTAAGGCTCCTGAGAGAACACCAGCACTACCAGACTACAACCCATACCACACATTTCAGCCACAGGACATGGACTGACAGACATGGAGGGGCTGTATCCATATTCATCAGGGTTACCTACACCTCCAGGTTAGTGGGGCAGCATGATACCTCTGAGATCATCCATGTCCAGCTAACGTCAGCCACAACTGCAATGTAAACTGTGGCCTGCCATGACCCAGGACCACCACTCCACCTACCTGGAGACAGTGGAGAACATGACAGTCCTAACACACAGCCTGGCATTGGTCGATGTCAACTACCATACCATTAACTGGGAAACTTACTCTGGTACTCACTTCCAAGCCCAGTGCTTTCTAGAATTTATCACCTCAAATGCCCTGTATCAGGTGGTAACCTCCCTAACGTGGGGTGGAAGCTACAAGAAGTGGTGGTCACCGATATGAGCAACAGGTGCACCACAGCGGAGGTTAACCAGTCACTGGTTAAATCTGACCATGAACTATTCACTGTTTCCACACCGAAGCATCTCCTCCACCAATGGATACTACAGTGTATACCTTTCCTACAGCTAAATTTACACTACAAGTGACAGGGGTGGGGGGGGGGGGGTTTCACAGCCCCCACATTAAGGGGAAACTGTTCAATATACATGATGATTTTTGATAGTGCGTGGATGTTTTTTTGAAGGTGTTTGGAATAAATACTGAATTTTCAGTTCGTTTCGTCTTTGCTTCCAACCTACAGCTTTCGTTTTATTTATTGGTGACTTTTGGAAGCTTTCACTTCACTTCATTTTGTTAACTGTTCAATATACAGACAGATTTACAAATGCAGTCTATAAGCATCTACATGGATGGATGAATCGTGCCATCACTGGTAAACCAAGACTCACTCCTCCTAGACAAGAACACTGGTCTGGTGGACCTCTGCAATAAACAGGCTATACTACAGAAGTAGGAAAGTGTTCCAGACAAACAGCAAATCCCACGAAGGGCAGACATCTGTGACTACTATTAGTATGATACGTAGGTCCCTAATGACATCATCCAAGGCTAACATCAGCAGGAGAATACGCAAGGATTCGAAAGATAACCACAAAGCCTTCTTTGGCAATGTCAAGGATCTACGTGGTGACACACAGATTTGCACTGTGCCAGTGAAATATACCACAAAATATGCTGACCCTACTGATATTGCCAACAACCTTGCAGATACATTCAGTGCATACTTTACCCCCTAAAGAGCCCACAACACTACCCGAAAGGTACAGTATCCCAAAAATCAGAGACACACAGGTGGAAATGGCCCTCTCTAACAGCAGAACACAGCATCAATGGAGGTTGATGTTGTCCCAGACTGCATCTTGCAAACTGTACAAGACAACCTGCCCCCCATTTAATTAAGCTTTCCTACCTCAGCCTCTCCACAGGCTACATGCACATACAATGGCGTGTGGCAATGGTTATTTCACTCCAGCAAGGTGGAATCACAACTGACCATGGTAACTACCACCCCATAGGCCTGACTAGTCTGGTCTGCAATGGTATGGTTCGCATCCTCATGGCACTCATTAACAAAGACATTGGTAATCTCCGAACACGTGACCCAACCCAGGTCAGCTTGGTTGAGTGCAGTTCATGCCTACTGAACCTGTTTGACGTCTTACATACAGTCACCAAGACATTAGATGACTGGGGTGGTGGTTCACACATACTACCTGGACCTCTCCAAGGCTTTTGACACCATGCCCCACTCAGGTATTATTGATAAACACACCAGCCTGTACATACACCCATACATCACAGGTTGGGTTGCCAATGGGCTTACACACAGAACCCACATGGTACGACTAGCGGTCTCCAGGTCCAACTCTTGACCAGTCACATCTGGTGTTCCACAGGACTCAGTCCTGGGAGCCCTACTGTTTGGCATATACATCTAAGAGGTACAGCAAAACAGGTGGACTACAGCAGACCATGTTTGGCAATGACTGCGAACTGGGAGCCATGACTGATAGTCCAGCTGACACAGAAATCCCTCAAGGGGCCTCACAGAGAACATCACAAGGTGCCAATGTCACGGCCTCCAGCCAAGTGCCACTAACTGCATGGTCATTCCATTGTGGAATTAGCACCCACATATTAACACATAAGTGGCAGCCACTTTAATATGGATGAGGTAATGGGGTATCTGGGGACTAAGGTAGATAGTGATCTCCCGTTTGACAATCATATCTTCACAGTAGTTAGGACATCCTTCTATGTAGGCCATCTGATTACTAAAGGATTCCCATCTAGACATACTCGGGTTATAGTGCCCCTTTACTCATCACTCATCAGTCCCATCATAGGGTATAATAACCCATGAGGGATGTACCTCAGAAGACACTTCCAACAGCTGTGAAGTCCACGAATGTACCTCACCAAGGGGAATACTGGCCTCCAGCATATGGCCTATGCAGCCAGACTGAATAAACTCCTGCTTTACTCAGTGGCATCTCCTTTACCCAGAGATGATCTCCACTGGCCAACACAGCCATGTCAAACTCAGGCTTGATGGATATGCTCCACCTATGGGAATCCATGTCACAGTGAGCCACACACTGCAGTGAGCTGAACCTTACCACAACAATAACTGGAGGATGCTGGAGGGACAGCTTCCTGTCACAGACACTACCCATACTTTGCAACAACATCCCTAACTACATTATACAGAGTCCCTCACTAACACTCTGCAAGATAAACCTTGAAGAGTGGATGCGGAACAGTAGATGCACCCCAGGGATTCCACCATTGGCTTTGCTCCACAGAGGGACAGTTAATGAATCAATGGGATGGCAAAAGCTGACACATTTGGCTGGGGTTATGAATGGCCTCTGGCAGTTGGCCAAGTACCCACCTATGAATCTATACATACAGTATCTGCATATGCTGATAGCTTAATTTACTGTTCAGGTGTTGACTTATCTTGTGCCAATGGCAGTTGTGTGTGCAATGGTTGAGGGCTGCCTATGTTGGATGCACACAGTAGACTGCCTATACATAACAATTTACATGTAGTCTTGTGTGTGTGCCATCCATTTTTACTGTGTGTGCAGGTGGAGAAAGGTGTCAGTCCCTAGGTGCCTACACTGTCAGTGTGTGTGCTATACATTCCCTGTCTGCCAAGGCATGGGCACACTGGGCATGCATCTGTATGCCTACTGGGGCTGGCTCAGGGTGTTTGTGGTTTGAGTACCTCTGTGGGGCCCTTGGCAATGGTGGTGGGCTGTGAGGGCCTTCACCATTCTGTCCCTGCTGCAGCTGTTTCTGCAGGACCATATTGTGTAGCATGGCACACACTATGAAGATGTGGGCACATGTGCCTGGAGAATACTGCAAGACTCCATCAGATATGTCCAAGCAAAGGAACCATGATTTCAGCATCCCAAACACATGCTGATGATGGTTTGTGTGTGTGCCTCATTATGGCATTCCTGCATGGGTGTGTGTGCATTTCTGATGGGAGTCATCATCCACAGTTCCAGTGCATAGCCAGCATCCCCCACCAGGTGGCAAATAACCGATACAGCTGTGAGGCATGCCAGATGTGGGAGTCATGATAGCTTCCAGGGCTGCCAGCACACACATCCATGATAATGCCCTGGGCATTGCACATGACCTGGCAGTTGATGGAGCGGTATCTCTTGCAGTTTATGTAGTGCCTACCCTGCTCACCGGGTGGTGACTTGATGTGTATGTGCGTGCAGTCTATTGCACCCAAGACCTCCGGGTATTCTGCCACATGGAGGAAGAGATGCATATTGCTGGCCAACTCCTCCTGCATTTGGGGGAAGTATATGTGCTCATTGGCATGTGGTAACATGGCATCCAGGAACTGGTGTAGCACCCCGGATGCTGATGCCTGTGGGATCCCCACGATATCCCCAGTTGGTCTTTGAAAGGTACATGTAGCTAGTATTCTCAGGCTTATACATACCTTTGTATCCTGGGGATGGGTTCCCCTGTGTTTGTTCTGGCTCTGAGGCATGGCCGGCACAGCTCCACATGTTGATGAAGGATGTGCCTGTCTACCCTGTAACACTCTACTATCTCTAGATCATGTAGCTACTGGTAGGTTACCCTGGGTCTGAACACTCTCCTCCTCCTCTGGTGCCTGAGGTGGTTGTGTGCATCATCCTCCACATTACCTTCAGTCTCCAACACATGCTGGTGGATCAAAGCTATGGCAGCCCCTAACATGTACATGAATGAATGTTTCCCGTCTGTATACATCACTGGTGCAGAGTGCATGGGAATACACAAATGTGTGTGAGGTGCTTTCACACTTTATAGTATTGTGCTATGGATGCTGCTGATGTCAGTGGGAGTGTATGAGCTATTCCAGCTGCAGTGTGTCTTAATTATGGATTTTGCAATGAGTACTGCAAGTGTGTGGCCTTTACTGTAGAGATCTACTTGCCTGCCTTGATTAATCTGTAGCCATTTAATTCACTTTTAGACCTGGATCCCCTCCTGTTATCAGGCATGCATCCACCTGCCGTCTTTCTTGTTTTGTACTTTCCCTACCCAGTCATGGCAAATATGCCTTGTAGCTGATGTACTACAAATCAGCTTTGTTCTGCTTTGACACTTTACTGTTTTCTTTGCAGTACAGCCCCTCCCCTTTCCTGTTCTGCAGGTAGCTGCTTGCAGCCTTGTTAGCTGTTGTCAATGGCCCGCTGTAGGCTCCTAGGTGTTAATTAGTCATTTGTACTCCAATTTCACTGCTGCAGCATTTCCTTATTTCTTTCCTATATCCCTCCTGTTTCAACTGCAGTGCACGCTGCGCATACCCATTTACCTGGTCTACGTGCATTTTCAGCTCCATTCACATGCATACTCGGTTACCTTGTGTAATCCCAGCTAAGCATAGCTATGGCCAATTTGACACACCCCTATCCTGCAGCTTTGCCTAGCCAGGGGCAGACCAGTTTAGCAATGCTGCAATGTGCTTACAGCAATGGTGACACTCCCCTCTCTTGATGTCATCTTTATCTCAAGGGCACACCTCAGTGTTATAATGCTAAACTGTGAGGTGCATCCTTACACCAGCAGGGAATCTGTGATTCACTATTACTCCTCTCATTTGCAAGGAATTGCCTACTAATTCCTAGCTACTGCGCATAACACTGTCACTGCCCCATAGCAACCCTTTCCATAAGTATGGTGTAGCATGCCTGCCATTGACTATTATGGGGAAATCGTGATATGTGTTTCATTGCGGTTTTGTTCTATATTTTTATATATTCCTTGCGATCCCCTTTGCGCACCGCTTCCCTGCGCTTCCACGTCGCAATAGCATGACTATATATATTAAATGTTAATTTTATATTTTGTACATTTTTTTATGCCAATGGCTATATATTTAGCCATTGGCATATATTAACAATATAATACATGTGTTTGGTCGGCTGTCATGGCTCCGATTTTATGTTTGCAAAAATGTAAACCATTTTGTATGGTTTACATTTCTGCATGCTTACACTATGCCTGCACCACTTCCTGAATCGCTACATACCTTCATTTGCATGCTACACTGCTGCACATGGGGTCATTAGCATACAAGGCTCGGGAGTTGTGTGGACATAGCATACGCAGGTAGTGTGTGTGGAATCAGCTCGTACTTGAATGATGGCCATATTTCGTGTTAGAACGCCAACCCTACGCCTGCACCTGGCGCAAGCTTCATGAATCCCAGGGCATATCACCTAAAGTTCATTTCACCTTAAACTTATTTCACCTAAAACAAATTTCACTGACAAGTAGTACAATAAGGCAAATCAAAGGTATATGTCCTTTTCCCCACTGTAGTGCGATCCTGGTGTTAGTATATATAGTAAGGGGGGTGGGGGCACAGCCCCCCACATTGGGGGTTGTGGGTAGCATAGCCTCGCACCTAGTTGGCTTTTACTAAATAATGTAAAACAAAACCAGACAACATAAAACCAAAATAAGTGGGGGGCTATGCCCCCCCACACCCCTCAATGTGGGAGGCTGTGCCCCCACCCCCCAACTATATATACTAACACCAGGATCGCACTACAGTGGGGAAAAGGACATATACCTTTGATTTGCCTTATTGTACTACTTGTCAGTGAAATGAGTTTTAGGTGAAATTAACTTTAGGTGATTTGGTTTAGGTGAATTGAGTATGAGTTTTAGGTGAAGTAATACGTACCCATATATATATATATATATATATATATATATATATATATATATATATATATATATATATATATATATATATATAAATAAATACTAGCTGTACCCAGCCACGCATTGCTGTGGCTCAGTCTGGTTAAATGGAAAAGAAAGAAAAGAGAAAGCGCAAGCGAAAGTTTAATTTCACAATGCTTGTGGGTATACAATATTTTTTGTTGTTCCATTGTCTGTGCAGATATAGAGATTGTCTGGTTTGCCGACTCTAGAACATGCAACATATAATTGTCCATGTGAGAAGCAATCCATGTGTAGATCTAAACCGCACAATTCTAAAGATTGGCCCTGAGCTTTTTTGATGGTGATTGCAAACACCAATCGAATTGGGAATTGCAATCTCTTAAACTGAAATGGCATATTCATTGGAATCATAGGAATACGAGGAATGAGGACATCTTCACCTTTGAAAGGTCCTGTCAAGATTGTTGCTTCTATGACGTTGCTCATTAATTTTTTTACTGCAAGTCGCTTGCCGTTGCAAAGCTTTGCCTGGTTGATATTTCGCAACATGATAATTGGCACACTGATTTTCAATTGCAGTACATGCGGTGGCATCCCTGGCAGATTGAGTGAATTCAAAAATTCTGTTGGATAATTAGCCGCTTCATCTGCTTCCACAACAGTGTCGACGGACTTGTATGTGACTGCCTCACTTTGAATGTTAGACTGAATAATATTGTTAAGTTTGTAGACATCTTTGTTGTTGTCCTTTCACTTTGAAAGTTGGCATGAATTGAGCTGTTACGATTTCTGTGCCGAGCGACGTCATTTGGAAGCATGAGTTGTATTTCCTGATGTTAGATAGGAAATGCTTTGATTTTGCGGTATATCCGGCAAGCAAAGTTTTTAATGGCACTGGCGGTTCTCCAAGTTGAGGCAGTTTAATTTTTCCGGCGCAACACATTCCTTTTGTTTCTCCATTACATTTCAGAGCCTTGCAATAAGGACACACTTCAATCATAGTGCCAATGAGAACATGCCGGCTCAAACTATAATCATCAGCTGAGTTGTACTGGAATGCAAGGCGATTGTAATCGCATGATTGCTGAGCACGGAGTCGTGTTTGACACTGATCTGTTGTTTCTCGTTGATGTCTTTCAGCCACTCTCAGCCTGTCGCGTTCATTCTGTTGAGAACGAAGCAGATCTGAAGCTGCAGAACATGATCGCCGTGCTTGCAACCATGCATCCTCAAGTCTGGCTGCACATCATTCTGTTACTTCCTCGGCATGTATTTGAGCCATTCTTTGTCTGTTTCGCTCATTCACTGATGCCCATTCTTCCTCAGTTTGATTTGCAAGTACTTGTCGCACTGCTTCCGCTCCGCGATTACGACAACCTAAGTTTGATCTTCTGCGAGGCATTATTTGGATGAACTAAAACAGATCGATTGCACTGAAAAAGAAGTAAAAAAGTTATAACAAAAACATATAAAATCGCATATTTGTATACAAATATATAGAATCCATAGTAGGTATATAAAAACATGCGAATATTTGAATGCAATGTGTGACATCTATATAATAGTAGGTATATAAAAACACGCACGTATTCGAATGCAACATTGTGTGAAAATTTCAAAGCAATTGGTGAAGAACTTTCGGAGATTTAAGATTTTGAACAAACGAACATTTACATTTTTATTTATATATATATATATATATATATATATATATATATATATATATATATATATATATATATATATATATATATATATATATATATATATATATATATATATATATATATATATATATATATATATATATATATATATATATATATATATATATATATATATAGTCTATATATATATATATATATATATATATATATATATATCTATATATATATATATATATATATATATATATATATACACGTCTCTCTCTCTCTCTCTATATATATATATATATATATATATATATATATATATATATATACACATATATATATATATATATATATATATATCTATATTCATACACAAGAATGCATAAATATCGCTCAGACATTGTATTATACATAGTGCCAGAGGTAGACTTGAAATGAAAACAGGTTATAACCTGCAAACATTCATTTCAAAAACCTATCTGTTCCTGATATGTATGCCATGGATTTCTACTTTTTTTTGCAACACCATACTGATATATTGGATCATTATGATTTTTTTCCATTTATTTACATAGGTGCTTCTATTAGGTAACAGTGCCCCTGCTAACAGAAGAAAAATATTTTTTCACTTCTTATAAAGTACAGAGTAGATTAGCTTACAGTTAAATAAGCAATAGTTAGATAACAGTGAAATAAGCAATAGTTTATTAATATTGTGAGTATTAATATTGTGATGGTCCCTCTTTACCAGGGCCAGTAATCAAGAAGCCTCAATCCTTACTCCCAACACCGGTGAGAGACTGTCACTAAAAACAGGAATGATTTACACAGTATTCTCAAATGCAGCACTTTGCATCCAGCACAATTTCCCCCAACAGCACACCAGGAACATGCTTGAGACCCTGAGACTGGACTCTCTGTCTCTCCAGATCCCAAACAAGTCTCACTTTGGAGGACTGTGTGCCAGTTCCAAGTAACTGACACACCCAAACTTGGGTATTAAATTTTCTCACACACACACACACACACACACACACACACACACACACACATACACACACACACATACTCATACACACACACACACACACTCCTGGGAAAGGCTGGCACAGATTTACTAGCTGTGCCCCCTTATGCCCAGACAATAAGGTAACAAAGCTCCACCAGCAAATTACTATCACGCTCCTACAAGGATATCAAATTATTTTGAGTAAAATCAATGCTGATATAAATGGTAGAGTATAATCCAAGCAGCAAGGCTTTTCAGAGTGGCCAAGGCAGCCCTAAAATAAGCACAAGTACTCCCAAGATGTTAAAGATAATCTCTAAAAGACCAGTCACAATGAAAGGTATAAAAATATTTAATAATAAAATAATAAAATAGAAATCATGAAAATATTAAATTTCTAAGTGCAACAAAAGTCAAGAGTTTCAATCAATCACAGGAGAAATAAAAATAACACAGTTGTACAGATTCAAGCAGATGCAGCAAAACACAATTTAGCTAATCATCACTGTAATTCCTGATTGTCTAAAGAAGAACTGTTCCCCATCTAACTTTATTAATACAGCAAGGCAATGCTGAGTTGCTTACTTCCACAAGGCAAGGTGATGAGCTTCCAACTACTGAACTGAACTCAACTGAACAACTAACTGAACAACTAAGTGTCAGATTTTCATATCAGGTTCCAAAGAAAACAAAACAAAACAAGCTGACCTGTGAGTTCCATCCCCTCAGTGATGGTTATAGAATGACAGTACATTTGATCAGATGACTCTGGTAGAGAACAGACTAAGAGCTTTTCTAAGATGTGTTGCATTATTTGAAAATTATAGAATTCTTTGTTTAAACATAAACATTTAACTAGTTATAATAGCACTGTTGATACAATTTTAACATAAGCATCTGTACAAGTCAGTGTGATAGTCAAATGACAGAAAATTATTTACAAAACTCCAGTCAACTATGCTGGCATATGTTAGACATAGGTTCATAGGTAGGTACTAGGCTATTGGCCCTAGGGCCTATATAAGCCTAGCCAAATGGTACACTGGCTTTTGCCACCCAAGAAAATTATTTTCCTGTGCCCCTGTCAAGCAGAGCCACAGAAGTGATCCCTGGGGTGAATTTCCTATCTCCCATCCAATCATCAAGATTTTTCTTGAAGAGTGCTAATGAGGATCTTTGTTTGTTATAGATAGGTAATTTGTTCCAGAGTATGGGAAGTCTCTGGGACAGGAATCTATCCCTCCAGCATGTTCTGCTTATTGTGGTGACAAGGTTTAGGTCCCTAGAGCATGTGGCTTGGAGGGATTGGGATTTCTTTAAGTGGAGTATATCCAACACCTCTGGGTTTGATATAGTTTTGTATATTAGGCAGAGATCACCTCTGAGTAGGTGATATGCGACAGAGTAAAGCTGGAGTTTTTTTGAGATGGTCTGCGTAGGTCATCTGTTTGAGGCCAGTAATCCTCTTTGTGAGGTATTTCTGTGGCTTTTTCAGTTGTTGTAGATGTCTTGTGAGGTACTGTATAATGGGTCTAATGAGTGATGAGTAGAGGGGAACAATGGCCTCTTTTTTCCTGGATGAGAAACCTTTTGTGATGAGGTGTGCCACGTAGAAGGATTTCCTGACTTTTGTGGCGATGTGATTATCAAAGGAGAGACTACTGTCCACCTATGTCCCAAGGTCTCTTATCACACTTTCGGTGTTAAGTAGACTACCGCCTATGTGGTAGTTCATGGGTACAGAGTTTTTACTAAAAGGGATGGCAATGCAATTTTTGGCATTGAGCTTGAGGCCATGGCTTTGACACCAGGCATCTGTCTCAGTGAGGCCCTTTTGTAGGATGTCCACATCATTAGGAGTTTTGATTATCGCTCCTAGTTTGCAGTCATCTGTGAACTTTGTTAGCCAAAGACCTTCTGTGTTAGCGTGTACTTCAGAGAAGTAGATACCAAACAGGAGATGACCTAGGACTGAACCCTATGGTACTCCACTTGTCACTTGTCTGAAGCTGGATTTAGTGGCTGCTAATTTCACAGTGTGGATTCTGTCAGTGAGCCATTTGGCAACCCATATTGTGACATAGGGATTTATACCTAGTTTTGTGAGTTTATTTATAATTCCAGAGTAGGGGATGGTGTCGAAAGCCTTGGCAAGATCTAGATAGGCTATGTGAACCACCTTACCTTCATCTACAGCTTTGGTGACCACTTCAAAGAAGTTTATCAGGTTTAGGAGACATGATCTGCCTTTTACAAACCCGAACTGGGTACGGTCCAGAGCTTGGAGATTACCAATGTCATTGTTTATAAGTTCCATGATGATATGTTCCATAGCCTTGCAGACCAGGCTCATCAGGCTAATGGGGCGGTGGTTCTTGGGGTCCGTGGTGGCTCCCCCTTTGTGGAGTGGGATAAACATTGCTGTACACCATTCAGTGGGCACAAAGCCTGAGGTGAGGCTATGATTGAACATGGTACTTAGGTGCAATGCCAGTTCATTCTGTAATTCATGTAGAACGCAGCCTGGGATGTTGTCAGGTCCCATGGATGCTGTGTTCTTGGCTTTGGAGAGTGTGTTTTTCATCTGTGCAGTCATGATTACATGAACTTTGCATTCTTCCAGTATAGAGATGGGCCCTTTAGGGGATGAGAGAGAGGTAAAGTTAGCACTGAACCTATCTGCAAGGATGTTGGCAATATCAGTTGGTTCTGTATATTTTGTGCCATTGTGCTATAACTCAGAGCAGATCTGAGTAATGCCATTGAGATTCTTGACATAGCTATAGAATGCTTTGTGGTTGTCTTTAGAATCAGTGGAGCTTTTGTTTTCATAACTAGCTTTGGAGGATTTTATGAGGGATCTCAGCTTCTTACTGAGGCTGACCACGGAGTTCCTCCAATCATGGAATTTTATTCTTTTTTACAACAGTTTCTTTCTTCTGTTGTAGAGTTTGTTTATGGCAGTGGACCACCAGATTGGCTTCCTTTTTTTGGAGGATAGCATCTTGGTTCTGTTAGGGATTGCATGATCCATGCACTCATGTAAGTGCTTGTAAAGTGCAATTGTATAGGATTCAGCAGTCGTACCTCTATTGACCATCAGCATGGGTGTCGTGAAGTTTGCCACCTCTGTCTTAAGAAGCGTGAAGTTGGCTTTGGAGAAAATTTTTACGATGGTTTCCCTAATGGGGGTGGGATGTGGATGTCTAGGGTGATTTGCTTGTGGTTGGATCTGACCAACGAGGAATTGACCTCTGGTGTGGAACACCGGTTGCCCATGTTGGTAATGACCAGGTCTAGGATATCATTGCCCCTGATGGGGGTGTGGATAAGTTGATCCAAGGCATTGGAATTTATGAATTCCAGAAAACGTTGAGCACAAGAGTTGGTACATGAGTAGTTTTCCCAGTTAATGGTGGGGTAGTTGAAATCACCCATTATTAGGGTGTTATGTGGTACCCTAATATGTTCCAGTGTATCAAGAAATGAGGAGTGGGAATCTTGGAGCATGGTGGGGGATCTGTAGCAAGCTACAATTTGGATTGCGGTCTTGCCCAGAGTTAGTTGCACTTGGATAATCTCTGATGCATTATGCTGAGCAACTAACCTGGAAGTGTGGATATCCTTAATGAATATGGACACGCCTCCACCTTTAGTGCTTCGGTCCAGGTTAAGTGGCCAAAAAGTGTGATATGAATTATAGCCTGGTAATGCAGGGGTGCTCTCTGGTGCCTTGAACCAGGTCTCTGTCACTGCACATCAAGTTCTCCATTTTAAGGAGTACCTCGAGTGAGTGCATTTTGAGGTTTAGACTTCTAGCATTAAGTAGCATTACCCTCAGATTCTGCTTGCTTCTACCTGTTATGATGGTGAATTTGTCATTTGAATCTTGCTTAAAAAAGGCACTATAGGGGTTGCAAGAGCCTTAGCCAGTATCCGGAATCCCAAAGGCTCATGCAGGCCATCTCTGGCAAAGTATTGTGGTTTGTCAATCATGTCATCCCAGGCAGACAGATACTGGATCCCCTTAGAATGACACCAGAAGCTTAACCAATTGTTGAAGTCAATCATTTTGTCCTTGTACTGTGGTATCATTCTGGGTGATGGCAGGATGCTACTCAGGGCTAGGGTCATACCTGCCTGGGCTACAAGATTGGACAGCTCCTCCATGTCTCTTTTCATGTAGTCCAGGGAGGTACGTCTCAGGTCATTCACACCAACATGGACAATGGAAGAGTCATATTTGTACTTGTTGTGGAGTGACCTGAGTGCATGCGTTATGTGGTGGATCCTGGCAATTGACAGGCAGCTGACAGTAACTTTCTTCTTGTTTAGCCTGGTGAGTGGAACATCAGTGTGCCTGACAATAGAGTCACCTATACCTAGAGTGCTAGGTACAATGTTATGCCTTATGGGCTGTGGTTGAGTGGCACACTGAGTTTGTGAGCTATGTGTCATTTGGGTTGTGTTGGGGGTGGAGGTTGCTTGCGTTTCTGCTTAGGAGATCCCTGTTGCTTGTGTAGATTTTTTTTTGAGAGCCTCCACGAATGTAGGTGTGTGTTTTGTGTTTCTATGTGTGTGTTTTGGTGGTGTATGTTTTGTGGGACTATGTGATGAGTGTGGTGTGGTGCAAGTGTTTACCTTCTCCTCTTGACTGTCTAGTCCAGTCTTGGGTGAAGAGAGCTTTGCTTCCAGTTTGGCTATGTAAGTGCATCTCTCTCAGGTTGTAGTGTTGGTTGGTAGGAGGAGAGGGTTGTCTGTGTACATGAGGCAATTGCTGCATTGCCCCAAGATGCCCAGATTCATCAGGTAGACAGGAGAAATCACCGGGAGCTGACCCTGGATAAGTGCTTATTTTTAAGTACTAAAAACTGTTTTCCTCTAGACAAGTGAGGAAAGTTGAGTGCTATAGTAATTTGTAACTTATTTAGTGCTTACAATGAGTTCTGAACAAGTGCTGAGCTCAAAGAAACAGATTTGAGTGCTGAAACTAGAAAACTGGCCAGTTCTAAGAAAAAAATTAAGCTAGAAGGCTTTCCTCCAACACAGAAAGGCTTGGGGGCTCAAAAGCTTACAAACAGTCCTGGATACAGCAAATCTGTATCTGGACTAGACAACTTACAGGAAAGGCAGGAAACAAGCTTAGAAATTTTTTTTTTTTTTTTTTTTTGTAAAGGGGAAAGGAGGATACACTGCCTTATGCTCCCTGGCACAGATAGCAATAACTCACATTGTCACAAATATGTTAGTAATGCTAGAGAATGTAGGTTCTGAATAACAGCGTCTGTGGTAATGGATGAATTTCAGCTCTTAACTTATTCTACAAAAATAAATTTCAGAGTATGTTAAAAGTATGAAGAAAGACCCTGATATTGTAAATATGTTTACCTTGCCCACTCACTGGTCACATAGCCTCACAGAAAAGGGAACACTGGATTAGGCAAATAAACAGTCATCCTGTTCTTCTGTTGCTATGCATCCTGGATGATACACATTTCTTCTTTGAACTGCCAGAATAGAACCTGTGTGTTCAAAAGTCAACAATTTTATCCACACTTATCAAGAAAACATTCTTCTGAAAAACAAATGATTTAAGACATACGAAAGTGTAATGAATGCTTGCATGCATTGTATACTCTGCACTGCACATATTATGCAATTTTGAACTTACATAAATAAAAAAATGAAAGGATACTACTTGGTAGGAGAAAAAAGAAAGGAACAGACAGACAGCAGGAAAGACAGAGGCTATAAACAAATAACCATATCAAAAGAGGGAAAATAAAAGAAAAAGGAGATCATGTGTAAGTGAGAAAGGAATAACTTTTTTTTTTAAAATAATTGTCTATGTGAAATACAACACATAATAGAATATATTGTAGGCAGAGAAAACCAAGTGATGTTATATGGTTTATGATATTTCTTTCTGAGAAATGCATAGTTGGCTTTAGGCACGGGTGATCCTTGTAGTTGTTAGGGCCCCTCTGTTCCTGATGGACTCTCAATCACAGCATGTTTTCTTATCTTGATATTTTGTAACATGTCTGTCAAACAAACAAATGCTAGTACAGCAATATCGTGGACTTAATAAGCCAGGTGGGTAAAAATAACTCTCTTTTAAAATTGAATGATATCTCGGGAAATAGTAACAGTGTTTTGTCAAGTATCAGGCTTCACAGTTCCATTACATATTTTACCACTGACATGGTGCCCCTGGCTGAGTTAGATCCTGCTGGTGGTGGACATAATCTCAACTAAAACTAAAAATAAAGCCATCTTTAGGTACCTGCAATACCTGTGGCTGTGTGTGTGGGGGGCACTTAATCATCCCTGACTGTGTGGGGGACCCCACAAAAGCTGCTGCTGGCTGGAGAAAAATGATGAGAAAAAATGTATTAATTTTCTGATTATGCTCTTTTAACCTGAACAGGGTTATGATATAACTCTATTAGGATAAAGCTGATAATGAACATGAGCAAGGAAGCACTAGTAAGATCAGCACCCCAGAGTGACTGATTTCAGTGCAAAGCTTGGATTTTAAGAAGAGCTGATACTTCCGTCCTTCAGGGATGGTTTTCTTTTTCAGTGAGTTTTATAAATATTGGCAGAATGCCAGATACAATAATTCTTATCTTGTTTGTTCAAGAATCCTCAGCAGTGCCAAAAAAGTAGCAAAATAAAGCCACAGAATTAGCAGCACATTTTAAACATTGCTCTAATTCACTTAAAAAGTAAACAGAATAACAGATTTTGCATCAACATGCATTTTTTCGACAATAAGTATAAAACCTTGATGTCTAGATTTACTGACTGTCTCTAATCCTGAATGATTTACCAGCAAATCAAAACTTTTTACAAAAAAAACAGAACAAACTGATGAGGCAAAATTGTGGATGGCCTGTGAAATCAGGGACAGTGACAGGTATGCATTACCTCTCAATGAGGTAAATAAAAGTGACTTACCCCGCTGCTGCTGTTTGACAACTGCTGAACAGCACTCATTGATCCAGTGTGGTAGTAAAAGGGGTGCACAATGTATTACTAGTTGCTGAAATAAGTACAAAGCTACTATTGCTACGGGTTATGAGTGTGTCTGTGTGTGGATGTGTGTGTGTGCGCGCGCGTGTGTGTGTGTGTGTGTTTGAAAAATATCACTGATTTTTATCTGTGCACAGGATACATCCATTACTCTTACAGATGACAGTAAAAATGTAGTTAATGAGTATATTTCTACAGTAAGGCATAAATACACCACAGAACATTTAGACATGAAGACCTTCTAGCACTTTGGCGGCCTCCACTCCTGAGACTGTATAAATGGATTTTGACTTGGACTTGGTGGTGGCCAACAGCACCCATTCTAAACCAGGCCTACTCATATGTGTGTGTACAAAAACTTCCTGCATGTTATGTGAGGGTCTGGACATTATGTGGTTATTACTCCTTTAATTTTCAGGAAGCCATTGTTTAGGCAACTATTAAAGGTGGTTAGGCTTTGCTGCTCACTTCATATCCCCTCCACACATACTCTTGACAAAGCACCAGGGAGGGACGTGCAACTGGCTGTCCACAGACACCATTCCCTTACTTCTGCAAGGGCCATACAATTCCTATGCCAGGGCTACTAATAAAGCCCTGGTCCCCTGAATCACAGTAAGAGCTACAATCCTCTGTGCCACACAGCGTGACTTGACAGTACTACCCTTATAAAAGTGCTGTAGTCTGCAGGATGTTTGGCCCTTTAAGAAAAGACATAAGTTGACATCAGTTTGTTATTTGGAAAGTTAACTTAAAATGCATTATACAGATGCCTAACATGAGAAGCATATTACAGGATTATTAAACTTTCTGTTTTGCTTCCCCTTTTGTTTCTGCTTTGCCCTTACATAGCAGAGTATAGAACTGTTGATTTTATAATTTGAAATAGTCCTGACATAAGATGTAATAGTTCTACTAACAACATTTTGAAAATTAAATTTTGGCTTTGTTAAATAACATGGAATTAAACACAAGGTTGTCCCAGTCTTCTTCAAAAACTGCCAGAAAATAAGTTAAAATATATATTTTAATAACAGGTTTAGTGCTTTCATCCACATACAGTCAAAAGGACTTCATCAAAACCTGCAATTACTTTACAAGACACTCTTTATAAACTCTCCACCCAGTCACATGATCAATTCAATCAAATATATTTAAAGAAGCAGTGCAAACTAGCAATCATATATGCATCTGATTCCAAATTATTCTTTTCTCTCTGTGGCTGCCTTTGGTTTGGACTTCTATTTAGGTTGCAATCTGTAAAATAACAATTAAATTCCAAAATCATCATTGCATCTTAAGACATTTTTTACAGGGGGGAGTCTTTACCTTCGTGTACCTTCATACCTTATTGTTTATATATAGTAACTCCACAATCACTGTACCTTGAATAAGGGCAATACTGTGAGATATTGCAATACTGAGGTACATATATATTCCCTCTAATCACATGTATATTTTTTTGCCATTTCTATGACTGCACTGACTCTCCTCAGGCTTTCAATGGGCACCATTTAGTAAGATCTTGTAGCCATGTCCAGCTCTCACAGCTGAATGCAGATATGATGTAAAACAATGCTGTATGTTTCATTCTGTGTGTAACTGATTTGAAGGTCTACAAGCTATGGCACTACGGGATGATTAAAGCTTGTGCAGACATAACAACCTGCTAGTCAGAGTGCACAAAATATTTCTGAATTTTATGAGAACCAGTACTGGAACGTTAACATAGTAAAAATAAGAACAGCGAAGATTATTATTTCCATTTACCCATGTGATGAGAGATTACAATTACCTACTGAATATAGAGATTGCTATACTAATAGAGATATTTATGACTTAAAAGGGTGACCGATGGAATGGCATGGAAGAGGTGGGAGTGGCCATCCCTGTGGAGATAGGTGGTTATGTGGACATTCCTCACTGTGATCCCTGGTGAAGACTAGGGATGCCAACAAGCTCAAGGAGGATTTATGGTGGTGGGCATGCCTGAGCTGACCAGGCAGAGAGAGAAGTCACATGATCTCACTGCATGCCAAACCCTCAAGCATCACCACTTTATTATATATATAGTTATATCCAGCAAACACCCTTGGAATTGCAATGTCATTTTGAAAATTAGCAGAAGTACTGGAAGGCCAATGAAACCTCACAAAACTTTGCACTTTTGTTCCAATTTAATACACAGAACTTCATCAGAATGAATACAACACAAGACATATAGATTTAAATATCCCTCTCTACCATCCCATTAACTAATCATATTAATTTTAGAAAAAAACTTCCTGTGACATCATATTTCATCGTCGCAACAATAAAATAACCTGTTAAAAACCTCTTAAAAATACAGGTATGCACAAAACATTTTCTGATTATAGAAAATCAAAATTACAACTATGCAATGAGATCAGAATATTTTACAAAATGTTAAACTTCAGTAGGCATGTAATATTATTGGGTTCATTTAATCATGGGATTTTGTCTGCCCTCAGTAAAATTGCCATTTTAATTCAAAAGTGTCTAATACTTTATTACACCCATTAACAAAGTGCTTATCTTGTATATGCTGTACAACAGTAAAATTAAACTTTCTGAATCCAACACAGATTACACTGTGTTTAGTGAGGTCATTTAACATGTTCCTGTCCTTAATAGCCTTAACATGTTCTCTAATCCCAACCCTTAAAGACCGAATGCTTTTACTGACATAAAAACAGAAACAAGTGCTGCACATAGCAAAATAAACAATATTATATGTATTACAATTGAAGTGTCCCTTAACCTCAAGAAACTTATTAAGATGTGAAAAATATAAAATAATTAGTATTTCTAATAAATCTACATACTATGATGAAATTCTAACAACCATTTCAAATTAAAAGATTTTTTAATACTATTTCCATGAATTTTAACTAAATCTGGATTTTCTGTTATTATCTTCCAATTGTCTGCCACACATTTATGCAAAATAAAACTGTCATTTGAGATAGTAATAGGCATTGAACTAAATTTGTCAACATTTTTGTTGTAAATAACACTACTATCTAACCTATTATTATTTGAATTATTGCTCAAATTGTTGTTTAAATTAATGCCATGTGTCAAAATGGTGGGAAATCTATCAATCTGATAAAGTTTCACATCATCTATAATTTTAGTCAGTTTATTTTAGTCAGTTTGTGTAATGGATAACCCCTATCCAGGAAGAATTCAGTAATACATTCTACTTCTCTAGCAAAATAATCATTGTTACTAATGATTCTACTGTCTCAAATCAACTGACCCCTAATTTGCGTTAAGTTTCATATATTTTGGGTGTCCAGTAAAATAGTGTAAGTAGTTGTTTCTAAAAGTATCCTTCCTGTGAATATCACTATGGAATCAATTATTATTTAGATCCACTGAAATCATAAGATCCAGAAAATTAACTTCCTCACAGTGGCTTTTGTAAATTTTAACCACACAACTGTCTGATTTAAATCATCTAAAAAAAGATCACATTCTTCCCCACTATACATCCAAATAAAACATAAATCCTCACTAAAACTATGATAAAAAGAAACAAATTTAAACATAGGATATGTGGTCAAAAATACTTTTTCCCACCAACATAACACAATATTGTCGAATGGAGGGACCACAGGGGCTCCCATAGCAACATCTGATTTTTGTCAGTAAATCCCTTCGAAAAAAGTAAAATAATTATTTTGTAAAATTAATTCTATTAAGGTTTGATATAATTTAATGGATAACTGATCGACATGAACAACTTCTACAAGTTAACATTTCATAAACTCAGTGCCATCGCATATATCAATACTAGTGTATAAAGAGACAATGCTACAGTACATAATAGTTTTTCACTCCCTATAAATTGATAACTCCTTAACTTGTCAAGAAGAGACCAAGAATCTTGAATAAAAAAAAAAAATATTATTTTGCACTATGGGATTAAATACTTTGTAGTTGTTTTGTGCCTAGGACTTGATACAATGGACCTGAAAGGGGGTTAGCCAAATCTTTGTGAATTTTTGGTATACCAAAAAAACTTCCCCATTTCAGGCTCATCAATAGCAAAAAATTCAAATATTTAATAATCAATATATTTTTGATTAAATAAATGAAAAAAACAGAATCAATATATTTAAAACTATTAAATGCATCATTTTTAGTAACTTTTTCATATGTAGAACTATCACTCAAAAATTCTAACATATGTGTTGTGTAATGTCCTTCATTCATCACTACTACACCACAGCACTTATTGGCCTTCATATATCTTAAATGCTTGTAGCTTCTAAGCTGTTTTAAAGCTAATCTTTCTGAGGATGTGAGATTAAAAAAATCTGCTGACAGCTTTATTTTTACTTAGTTTATCAAAGTCAGATTCACATGCCTTTACAAATGCTTGAATCATAAGATTTAAGGCAGGATTAAATGTACTAGGCAGTTTCATAATATTTTCAGAACTAAATTCATTAACTTTAACTTGTTTTTAAAACATATTTCAAATTTAATTTTCTTACATACACTCTAAAATAAATAATTAAATCAGTGTAGTTAATGTGGTTCAGAGGCACAAACAAAAAACCTTTTGATAACACTTCATATTCATCTTCAGAAAATAAATGACCAGATAAGTTAAAAATCAAGTTAACAGTTTTGTTATTATTACTCGGCATCCTCTTCCTTTGCTTCTTCCTTTCTTCTTCCCACTGATGTTCGCTTGATAATTTCCTGAAGAACTCACTTTGGGTCTGGCCCCAAATGAAAATAAAGAGATGTAATTGAATTAGAAGGCTGTGTGAGTTTGGTTACCTTAACTTAATTATTTGATGCATTACTTTCACTGGTATAACGTAAAATGGTATGTGTGTTATCATTCACATCATTGGCCAACCCAACACTGTTATTTGAGTTACCCGCATCAGCAGCAGCAGTAGACTCTACGGTAACATTATCTAGCTGGGATGCATGTTCTCCCACAGAAACACTTTTAATGTGCTGCAGGTTAACACCTTGATTTATAAAATGTCTGCCAGTTTTAATCAGAAAAGCTTGACTTAAACCATAAACATTGACATCTCTGTTTAGTTTTTTAGTTTTAGTGGCCACTAATGTATCTCTATGTTTGCTGATTTTCCCAGCGATATTTATATATAACCCTTTAACCAAAGTGAAGAAACTATATGTCTATTTACAGAATCATTTAACTGTTCAATCTCATTCATAAGAGCCGGCATAAGAATTTTGTTGTGATTGCAAAACTTATTCTTAAGATCAAGACCAGTTTGATTGTATAACACAATAAGATCTTTATATAATTGATCTTTATAAGTAATTCTGTTGGGAAACTTGTAAACATGTAACCCCAACAGAACAATATTTAATTATATGCAGCACTCAAAGTACATATTTTCAACTTCCAAAGATTCATACTTAAACAACAGTTTTTCCAGCTTGAAGATCAAAGACTTACATTCAAATAAACTCTGGTTGTTGCTTCCATTACTATCCACTCCATTTGAATTGCAGACACCAAAATGATTTGGTACAGAATCTGTAACAAACTTCAAAAGAAAGCCAGGTTCGGGTTCAACCTCAGATATATTTATTTCACCTGAGACAGCAACACCGCCAGAATCTCTACCTTCACTTGGCAATTTCTGACCATTAGGTTTATCTAAACCAGAACCATTACCAGATGTACAACATTTCTCCAGGATGCACTTAATTTGATGACAAGCTTATTTAAAAGTCTGCAGCAGTACCTGGACTTCGCTGGGCAAGGAGTAAATGGTCATATCCAAATTAACATCATGAACAGTATCACCATTAGTATAGATTAGCCTCAGAAAGATAGAAGGATGACCAACATTGATTTCCACTTTTCATCCAAAATCTGACACAGTCATGTTGGTGAAAATCGCACTAATAATGAACAAACCAACATGAACCAAGGAAATAAAAATAACCAGCAAACACCCTTAGAATAGCAAAGTCAGTTGTAAAATTGGAAGAAGTATTGGAAGGGCAATGAAACCACACAAAACTTAGCACTGCTATTCCAATGTAATACATAGAACTTCATCAGAATAAATACAACACAAGGTATACAGATTTAAATCTGCATTTAGGGTGGCCATGGTGGTGCAGTGGTTAGCATTATTACCCCACAGCAACAGGTTCTCTGGTTCAATTCTTGGCTGAGGTGCCTTCTCTGCAGAGTCTGCATGTCATCCCTGTGGTCATGTGGTTTTCTTCCAGGTGCTCTAGTTTCTTCCCATATTCCAAAAGACATGCAGTAGGTGGATTTTACACTCTAAAATTGCCTGTAGGTGTGTGAATGAATGGCGTGTATGAATTACTGCAGCAGGGCTATCCACCCAATGGCGTAAACCTTGGCTCAAGATGATTGTCACTGCTGAAGTGACACTTCAATCCCATGGGAAAAAGGGGTTGAGGATGGGAGGATGGACATACAGATTTAAATATCCATCTCTTACCATCCAATTAACTAATCACATTCATTTTAAAACAAAACTTTCTGTGACATCTTATTTCATACTTGCAACAATAAAAGAACCTGTTAAAAACCGAAGCATGCACAAAACATGTTACAATTACAGAAAACAAAAATTACAACTATGCAATGACATTAAATATAAAATATAAGTTTCACATCACAGTTTAATCTGTGATGGGTTCAGAAAGTTTCATTTTACTGTTGTAGGGTATATACAAGATAAGCAATTTGTTAATAGGTATAATAAATTATTTAATAAAAGTAAGTAATTTCTTTCTTAAATAATGCCATTGTATAATAGCAATAACCAACTCCTGGGTATGATATGTTGACAATTTACTCATGGTTGCCTTTGTTTAATCATTCAGGCTTCGCTCTCATGATTAAACCATGCCAACTGTGGGTAAATCAGCAATATACCACACCAGGTTATTGATTATTGTTATATTAGGCTACCAGATCAAATTTTCTTTATTTTGATTGACTATATTTAATAAAGCTATAAAAAGAGAGTACTTCCAGTTTATACAGCTATAGAAATTATGTCTGCCATAAAAGATGCAAAGTTCTATGCTTGATGCAAACCAGGAGTCTCAGAAACATCATTTAATGTGCTAGATTTGTGCTTTTTGAATTATTATAGTATAACAAACCAGAGTCCTTTCTTATATTGTTCTTTCTTTATCAGTTTAGAGCTCAGCTCACAGGGCAATACCCAAGCTGACATATGGCAGGACCAAGTAAACTATTTACCCATAAGTCTTACTAGTTTCACATGTAAAACCATGGTAAAGATAATCATGGATTTGATAAATAATGAGATAGGAAACCTTCAGACACTGGATCCAACTTGGTTTGGTTTTCTTGAGGGCATGTCACATCTACTCAGTCTGGCGGACTTCATTTGTGAGGGTCACCAAAGCAATGGATGAGGGCAAAATGGTACATACTGTCTACCTTGATCTGGCAAAGGCATTCAACACCATACCCCACTCTGGCTTTGTAGACAACCTCACTAAATTGGGTATAAACCCCTACTTCATTCACTGGATATCAGTTGGCTCACTGACAGGACCCAGTAAGGTAGAATTTGGGAATCCACCTCAGCAAAGAGGCTGGACATCAGCACAGTCTCTCAGGGATCTGTGATGGGTGATCTCCTTTTTGGCATCTACTACTTGGACATCAAGTCCAAAGTCAAGGGCCTCTGGCTGACCAAGTTTACAGATGATTGCAAACTAAGAGCTGTGATAGAATCCTCCCAAGAAACTAGCAACTTCCAAGAAAGGCTAACACAGAAAAATGACAAATAGCTTTATTAAAATACTGTCAGTTGTCAAAGTCCTTTGGTAAGACAGCTACTCTAGAAAATTACTTCATTAATAACACAACCCTAAGAGTAGACCCAATAGTTTTGGATTTGAGGAGATATGTTGATAGTAAGGAAATCATTCTATATTACTAAACTTATAATGAAGGATATTGTGTATAGGTCCAAGGAAGTCATTGTTTCA
Organism: Protopterus annectens; assembly: GCF_019279795.1. Lineage (NCBI taxonomy): Eukaryota > Metazoa > Chordata > Ceratodontiformes > Protopteridae > Protopterus > Protopterus annectens. Next base: position 1,145,981,201 of record NC_056744.1, read on the forward strand.
TTGTATTCAGCCCGTACTTGACCGGGCACATACAATGACTGGTATGTCCACAGAAGTTTCTCACAAAAAGAATACAGGACATTAACAACATGTTTTATGCAGATCAGTTCAAAACCCAATCTATATACTCTGTCTGCTACAAACATTTGAGGGGTGATCTATACCTGGCATATAAGGGATCACTGGATCCTATTTTGATGGACCTCTTACATATCGGCAAAACAAATAGCATCAGAACTACCTGACCCAGGGACCTAAACCTTGCTTGAAACATAAATTGGATATTTTGGAAGAATAGGAACATCTCTCAAAGAATATCCCTTCTTGGTAGTAGGCTTCCCATCCATGAAAAGCAGAGTTCTTCCCTACACCTATTCAAGTATAAACCTGACCAGTGGAAGTGAAATGGGAAATTATTCCCTGGTCTGGGACCTATATCTCTATCAGAAAGAAGCAGCCTGCAATTGCTTGACCACGCATGCTCTAACTTACATATAGCCCTTAAAATAGCATCTAGGGCACCACAATTTGTTGGATATATTTGGGATACATGGCTAGGCTTATAAAGGTCCCTGTGGTCAGCTATGAACCTATCAACAGCTTCTTCATCCAAGTCATAATTTCTTTTGTACTCAAACATCATTTGTTTGGCACTCTCTTCCAGCCTGTGTCATCCTCATTCTTTGAAAAAAAACATGACCTCAACCACCTATTAGAATAATCAACTTATTTTTACCATACATATTTCTTGAATACATCCTACACCATTGCTCTTTTCAGCTGACATGCCTGGTATACTTGTATTTTCTTAGTATAACTAAACTATTTGCTTGTACACTCAAACGTCATTTGCTTTTCATTCATTACCAGTCTATCTCACTGCCTTGCTTTAACTAAAAGGTCAGCTCAACAGCCCATCAGAATAGCTAATAAGGGATAAGAAAATTTACTTTTTGTTTAGTGATATATAGTTCTCAAAAATGTCTATCAATATATCTGTATAATCTCAGTCATTAAAGTACAGTGGGCATAACTGATATATTCCTTCCACCATACAGCGCAATCACTAATGCTACATAATCTCCAAACTCAATGATATATTGATCAAGAAAAAGCAGTTACACTGTATACTCTTAATAATATAAAAGGTAAAGGAAGATAACATTTCTGCTGTCAGGACACCACTCTCTGACTTTGTGTGTCTCACATAAACCACATAATATGTAATTACTAATCATCTACAAATTATACTTCCATTGCATGTATCTTTTTGTCTGCAGCCATGAGCCCTAAGAATGATAAAGACGTGTCCTCGCTGCTGGGATCATTTGCTTTATTTGAGCACTAACAATAGCAAACATCAACGAGTATTTCCATTTATTGAAATACAGCATCTCTTACTGTTTAAACTCAGAATTTGCACACTACTAACCGAGTGATGTAGCCAGTCTGTGAAATGACCACTGGCAAAATGTAGTGTTATTACTAACCTTCTGACATATTAAGTCTTCTATTAACCAAGAATGGGAGGTGGGGAAGATGGCACAGTGATCATCCACCAGGCTGCAGTAAACAGCCTGTTCTTATCACTTTCCTTGCATTAAAATTACTCCATCCTGTGTCTTTCAGTTTGACTTTTATTTTATTTACAGCAGACATAATAACCTGACTAATTCCAGTTTCTACCATCTGAGTGCTGTTGTTAACTAGACATAAAAATATTTTATAGCACAACAAACTCTAATTTTAACTGTTGCAAAAACAGTGCAATAGTAAAAGTGAACATATCTAGACAAAGTACAAAAAGATGAATCCTGTCATCAGAAATCCAGAAAGTAAACATAGCTAGACAAAGTACTAAAAGATGAATCCTGTCATCAGAAATCCAAAGAGAGTCTTTATCATATAGATACATGTGCTCATTTATAGAAATTCGTAACTGTGATGCAGTGCAAGCCACCCTGTCATTTGCAGATCTTGCTTTATCTAATGCTGAAGGACTGGTTGCCCCATACCAAGTTAACAGTGTTATTATGGACATGCCAACCTTGGTGCAGATACTAAATGGCCTAACATAGCTAAGTCTCTACATATGCAGTATAACGATTTACACTTGGGAATTATACCCAGGTCATTTCCCTCCAATACAAATACGAAGACCAGAATTAGACTAATTTCACTAATAATCTGAAAAGCTATTGGAAATAACTGGCCTCATTTCAAACCTGGAACTCCTTTCTGAAGAACGCCATATAAACAAAGACCCAAACCTCCTTTGCAGATGCTTACTCTTCCAGCAGCTTGGCAAAGAAAGGAATTCTGCAAAATAATAACGCACAATTATGATAAAAGAAAGAAAATGTAAAAACACAAGAAACTAAAGGAATTGTGATAATTAATGAATATATGTCAAATAAGCTTTGTATGACCATCTGCCAATTCTATTTATAATTTCAGCAGACTGACCTTGCTGGGATAAGTCTGATGTCCACACCATTCTAAATGAGTGAGACTGTGAGGAATAATTAAGTACAGGAAGACCACTGTGGGCTATAGCATGAGTCACTGTCCCATGGAGTTACTTGATAACCATTAACAAAAACAAATGCTAAATTCTTCAAATTAATAGAACTGAACAAAATACACAATATGAAGTATCAGCCCACTGGGCAACACAGAACATCTACTCTTCTATCTAGAAAAGCTTGATAGCCAGTCCATGAGTGGTCAAACTTGGACTTAAAAATCCATGCTAAAACAACATCAAAAAGAAAAGAAACATGCTTCTGTCTTAAAGATGTTAGTAGCTCACTGACACAACATGTGACTGAATACATAAAAGTAAATAAAGTGGCCAACATGCATAAATGCCATAATTAGCTGAAACTGTATGCACACCTAATAAAATAGATTTTAGTAAGTGGAGCCCAATAGCCTAATGAAGTTATGAATTCATTCCCTTGATTCTGTCACATACCTTTAGTTTTCTGATCAACATTTAGTTATGGTCTAATAGCTGAAGGGTTTTATGTTCCAAACAGCAGTACGCTAAATAATGTAAAATTAATTTTAGAGATCAAATTCTCTTATTAGCAGGAATGAATCTGTAGAATTGACAAAATGCTTGATAGCTGCTTTATATACCTTCCTTGTACTTGGTGGCACACAAATTCCACCACAGTGAGATTACAGTTCTTCTTCAAATATTCAAACTTCCTCTAGAATGTGAGTGGGATCAAGAGCTACATTTGTGGCCCTCTACCTGAATCTGAATACCTGGAGGTGAGAGTAAGAATCAATCCAAACATTGTGACAGGCTGGTATCTATTCTGCAGAAAATAAAAGATTAATTTCCAAACTCAACAAGACCAAGAGTCATAATAACAAAATGTTTCCAAATTGACTGGGAAGACTTAACCAATACCTAGACAATGCCTTATTGTCTGATCTAAAAATAATCTTATTTCTTAGTTGTGTCTGCCATACAAATGCTGTCTTCCATATGAGCATTAGTTCTAAAAATGTAATGTCTCTCCTCCTATCTTTAGACCAGTGTTGACACCATGATGAAGAAAACCACTGACCAGTAATCTATGCTCCTATTTGAAATCTACCTGCTGCATTAGTAACTAGCTGTAAAGAGTCAGTAGACAACCATTGATACTGCCAGAATTAATGCCCATTAAAAACTGATGTTAAAAAAAGCCCATCAGTGTAAATATGCTTTTACTCTCCTGTTAATACTAACTCTGTGGTGCTTTCTATGCCTGCCTCATAACAGTTTGGACAATGACCTGATAGAAGCTATATCCAGCACAATGACTATTCATGCAACATTCAGAAAACCACACAGTATCTTAACTTGTCCAACAGAAACTTTCTTTTCTAAAAAAAAAGGACTGAATGTATGGTGAAATACTGTCCAACTTGTTCTGTGGTAATATGAATAAGGAAAAAATAACATCTATTATTTTTCTTAAGAATGAAAATATCTTTCTGGGTTCTTCTACTTTATCATATGTTCAGGGAACACCAATCTGACCATGCAAGTCTTGAAATGAATAAAGGCCCTCTCTGAAACCCACCTCACCTTAACCCATAATAAGAAAATCTTCCAGGTTGTACATTGCAGATTGAGAAAGGACCCTCTGCTCCTGGCATCACTGGAGGGCTGAACTAAACCACTCAGAATATGTGCAAACCACTGAACAACCTATAAACATGGCTAAATCAAAATAGTAATTACCTTCAAACTGCATACTTAAATAATGCCAGTCTTGGGGCACACTGACAGAAGATATATTCAATTAGTTAACTAGCCAGGATCTAAAATGCTGTATTACACAAATTGCATCTCTCAATGAGGAATACTGACCTTTAGCATTCTTCTTCCTTATACCATCTTTGACAGAGGTGCCAGCTGGGGAAGTAAGTTGACTGATTAATCTAAATGTTCCATCTTTTTTCTTAGAAACCAAACCCAATGGGGGATATTGTAAAATACTTAAACAGCATTTGCTGGTATGGACCCGCTCGCTATTCTACCTTTCTGAATTTCCTTGCCAAACATGCCCTTCACAATGTCCCTTCTTCCATTAAATTATTTTACATTTTTTTACAGCTTGAGGAATTATTTGAAAAAGTAGCTTGACTAAAAACCTGAAGTGAAACCTTTATTAATTCATCAGCTACATCCTTCTTAGTGTAATCTTTCAATTACTCAACATAAATGTCTATTTTTACAAGCTTATGATTCCAAGTTAGTTTACCTGAATATGGGAAAGGAATTGTAACAAAGTGTTGTAAAATGCTGTTCAGGCACATTTGAAAATGCATTCACCCTATCTGATGTATTGATGGATGCATTACTGCCTTTAAGGCCATCTTGAAACAAGCACTCCAAAACAGAATGCTGTCTCCTGCAAATTGAACCAATGCACAGGCAACTAAAAGGTTGCCATCTGCATGAACATGTGTTAAATGCTAAACAAGACTTAAACCTGCAGCATATTTGTTCCTCAGTTTGCCTAAAATGGGTTGTTGTCCATTCAGCCATTACTCTTAACCAACTATCAGGGTACCTCTCTTCCCATTTAATTTGTCTATCCATGGCCTTAAGTTTCTTAAAACTTTGATCATACCATTCTCCATGGAAATCCCCTTTTCACAAATGTACTTCCCTGACAATAATGGCAACGCTTCCTCAGGTACTCTGTCAGTGAGTACCCTCATCACTAAACTTGCATTCTTCACAGACTTATTTACCTGATGTGCTTTACCACTGCTTAACTTTTCCCAGTATAAAGCCAGTTGTGGAAAAAATGCTAGAACCTGCAGTACCATAATTTCTACTTCCTGTGACTGGCCCACTTAAGCTTGTGTAGTAGGATATAAACTCCTGTCTAGTACTAACTCAAACAGCGTAGATCAAGGCCTCTATGAATGACTGCAGATATTCATTTTTATGAAGAAGATTTGGGACAGACTGTAAGAAGGCAAGATGAAATAAGAGCGTCCAGCAAAGAGATGGATTGTGTGACAGAAGACCTGGAACAGTCAAGCACAACTATCAAAGAAGGTAGGAGAGTAGTATTGAATAGAGAGAGAGTTGGTAACAGTTGATGCAACACACTGACCCCACATCGAAAAATGGGACAAAGGAGATGATGATAATGATGATGATGATGATTCATCTTTCTGTTAAAACTATCCATCCTCACAGATTTGAGACACCCAATCATCTCCATACGTGAGGGGACTGATACTGGTGCATTCTTTAAAATGGACACTATCGGCTTCTTTCTTGCTTGATCTCCATTTCATTCTCTTTGGAGCACTTTTGTCATCTGCTGTTCCTATCGCAGCTGCTTGCCAACTGCCACTCTTTGAATGGCATTGTAGTGACTCCACATCTTACTCAGATACCTCAGCTGCTTACGCATCAAAAGTAAATTTCCGCCCTCTGCTATATAGCGCTACCACTGTTTCAACTCCTGCAACAGAGCCACTGTCATAAAAGACATAAAATGACACAACAAAACAATTTCTAACAAAATAAAATTAATGTTTCATGTAGTATTGAGTTAATTCAAACTAATTAAAACTCTAAATTCATGCTAAGCAATTAACTGTGTTAATAATATAATTATTAAATATATAGATATGTAATACTAATATGCTTGATTTGACTATACGCAAATATAGATGTATGTGATACAAGCTACCTGTCAGTTAAAACAAAACAGAATAATTACATGCTTATTAAGAGACCCGATACCTTAATTATTATTTTTTATAACTAAAAGAATAATAAAACTTTAAGAGAGATCGAGACAAAATGCCAGACCAAACCCAAGACCCTGGACATGTAACATATCACTCAATCAAAGAATCACAGACAATTATACTTGATTTACGATGTAAAGTAAATTGAATACATTATATAAAAGCATGTCATTGATCTGAAAAGTGGAAGTGGAAATAAAAAGAAGAGGGCAGAAGATAGCTGACTAAAGACAAATAAAAGCATAGGTTCAAGTCCTAAACCCAGCTGCCCATGGTTTATACTGCATCCCTGATTTCTGTGAATGAATTATTTCTTTTACCTTAGAAAATACTAAGTAAAGAGTATCAATATCTTAAAGGATCATTCACTTAGCCGTTTTATATCCAGCATTATCCCTGCTTCTTAAAATAAGGTCACTCATGTTATACTGAATATAAATGACTGAGTATATACTATGTGACACTAAATGTCAGATAATGTTCACTTTAGGTGGAACAAAACTGACATGCATTAACAAATCCAGTAGTGATGGGGAATTTAATATTGTAAATATTAATGGTTGCTACAGAGAACAAATATAGCCGCTCGAAAAACCTCTCAAAGACCCCACATGTAAGTAAGAGGAGAGGACTGCATTAACCAGGACACGTTATGCTCTATTTATTCTTTGTAATACCTTTTCTTTTTTTCTTTTAATTGAGCAACTGAAACATGTTAATAGTAGCACCCTGTCTTAGTCATTGGCTGATAACTGAATTACCGAGGAGCCTGACACTTGAAGATGTTTGAACACAGATCTGCAGCTGAAAAATGGAGGACCATCTGTTGAACTGGGTTAAATACAAAATCTCACAAGGGAGATCAGTGATACATATGGTGAACAAAAATGGTTGCACCACAAATTACTTTTGTCTTAATGTCAAGCTTTTATCCTTGACATCTATTAAACTAGAGGCAATTTAATCTGCAGTTCTTTATATTTGAAGTTGAATATTAATAATATTTGATCAGTTACTCAAATTACTGAAATGTATTCTTTCATACAGTCCCAATATAGTCCCCATTTTATCACGTTGCTTGCATTTGCCTTCATCCCATGATCAACAAAAAGAAAAATTACTTTCCAAGAAATGCAGACATGAAACACACATGCAGTCCTGTTTCTGACTCTTGCTAAGTTTTCCTGGATAATTAACAGAGTTAATAAATGGAATACATTCAAAATGTCAAATGGCTGAAACACCAAATAGCAAAAGATTGATCACAAAAGGTAGACATGCAAAACATTGAAAAACTGGACATATGTTCTATGTAGCGGAAGGCCGCCCTATACCCACATAGCTAATTAAATATACCAACTATGAGATCACACTAATTGGAGAAAGGGCAAAACACCAATCCCTGCTCTACTGCAATCTCACTAAATTACTGTTTTTGACCTTTTGTGGCCAATCTTTTGCCATTCAGCTTTCAGCCATTCAGCATTTTGAATTTATCCCTAAATAACTCTGTTTTGAACATCTTTAAAAACAAATGCAAACAAACTAACTATATATTTGGTTTCACAGCATTTAAACTTTCTTAATGTAAGTTCTTGCCTGCTATTTTGTACTGCATTGTGGAAAAGAAAACCAATACATTAGGCAAACTCCTTTCTGTTGCTCATTTGCTGTAAATTATTGTTTGTCAGCACGGTTAGTTTTTCAACAAATTCTTACTGAAATAAAATTTAAATTCTCACATGGTCAGCCTTCACCATGAAATACTTCAACATTCAAACTACTTAACCTTTGCCATATGTTTAAACATTCAACTGGTCTTGTATAGTATTATACTTAACTAAAATGTAAGCACTTGTAGAAGCTATTGTTGTTAATAATTCAAAATCCAATGAGTCATGACTAGCATGGAAAAACTCCAATCGCCTAACAACTTAAAACTAGCAAAATATCTTCAGAATTGCATAATGCCTCACATATTTATGAAAGTTACTCTCAAAACATTTGAAGGAAATTCCTTATCTAGCTTTCACATCTGTTCAATGTGTACATCTTTCAATAACTTGCATAGATAAACATAACCCTATTACAAAGATATTCTTATCATGATTTTGAATTCTGCAGTCTATATAACTAGCTTGTCCATGGATTGCTCACGAGTAGGTGTCTGTTTTCATTTAGATATCTTTCAGTCTTTCTATGTTCCAATTCATTATATATTTTTTCACTATCATCAACATCTCTCTGCTAAGCAACCTCGTTGTCCTTTTGTTCAACTTGTATTTAAGGAATTCTCTTGGATAATTATTTTTTTCATAGTTGCTTCATTTGGACTGCTAAAAGTCAATTCTTTATCATACCATAGCACATTTTAAGGTAGCAGGGAATGGCAATTTTAATTCCATTCTTTTTATTTATACTCCTTTATCACTCCTACAAATTGTAACGTTTTAGGGTCTCCTCAGAGTAATCATGCTCTACAAATAAGCAAGTAATAATGCCCAATACTGTGTGTGTTATTGTAGAAATAAAACCCTCCCAGGGGTCTACACCCTGGAAGGGCACTATTTCCACAATAACACACATCCTGGATCCTGGAGGGCATTATTGCACTTACAGAATGGGCTGTCTGGCTGTAAAATTGTGTTGTTTTACTTACTTATTTACTTATTTTTTATTAATATATATTTCTATATATTTTTAAAGTAAAATAGTTCCTCCGCCTAATGTTTCAAAGTTGCTGTAGTATATGTAAATGGTGTTGGAGGAAACATTTTATATCCAAAATATATCATTTAAAAATATCTAGATATTTACTTTATTTTGGTCTCTTACTCCTTAAATTTGTGGTTTGTTGCCAGTCATTATGGAGTGAAGTAACTACATAATGACACACATTTGACTTTCAGACTTCATTTCCTTCAGAAAATTCATGATAACACAAATCCTGTTATTTAAGTTATTTGGTAATTTTATAAAAACAACATGTAAAATTTGTTCCTAGTTTTGAGCCTTTGTTCCACCCGTTATTTCAAGTTTTATCCAGATTTCTTGAGCTAAAAGGTCAAGAGGTATGCAAACCTCTTTACTGCTGTTGCTACCATTGGTCCATTAATCTCTCTCTCTGATACACACACACACACACACACACACACACACACACACACACACACACACACACACACACACACACACACACACACACACACACACACACACGCACGCACACACACACACACACACACACACACACACACACACACACACACACACTTGCACTTTAGAAAATGCACACAAACACAAGTCCTATTATTTCAAGCAACTTTCCGATTTTTTTATAACAGCAATATTTTAAAATTATGTTTCTATTTTGAGCCTTTGTCCCCCCTTTATTTTAGGCTTATCCAGATATCTTCAGCTAAACAGTGGAGAGGTTTGCAAACGTCTTTACTGCCGCTACTGTCAGTGCTTGATGACTTGCACTCTTCACTCTGTTTCTCTTTCAGTCACACACACCTCACTTTCAAGCATGCATGCACACATATGCTCACACACAGAAACATACACACACAGACAGAAACATAATCACACACACACACACACACACACACACACACACACACACACACACACACACACACACACACACACTTTTTTCAGTCTCATTTAGTTTTTGCACTAACTAAACAGCAACTGGTATAACGTAAAATGGTGTGTTTGTTATCATTCACATCATTGGTCAACTCAACACTGTTACTTGAGTTATCCACATCAGCAGCAGCAGTAGACTCTATGGTAACATTATCTAGCTGGGATGCATATTCTCCCACAGAAACACTTTCAATGTGCTGCAGGTTAACACCTTGATTTATAAAATGTCTGCCAGTTTTAATCAGAAAAGCTTGACTTAAACCATAAACATTGACATCTCTGTTTAGTTTTTTAGTTTTAGTGGCCACTAACATATCTCTATGTTTGCTGATTTTCCCAGTGATATTTATATATAACCCTTTAACCAAAGTGAAGAAACTATGTCTATTTACAGAATCATTTGACTGTTCAATCTCATTCATAAAAGCCAGCATAACAATTTTGTTGTGATTGCAAAACTTATTCTTAAGATCAAGACCAGTTTGATTGTATAACACAATACGGTCTTTATATAATTGATCTTTATAAGTAATCCTGTTGAGAAACTTGTAAACATGTAACCCCAACAGAACAGTATTTAATTCTATGCAGCACTCAAAGTACATATTTTCAACTTCCAAAGATTCATACCTAAACAACAGTTTTTCCAGCTTGAAGATCAAAGATTTACATTCAATTAAACTCTGGTTGTTGCTTCCATTACTATCCACTCCATTTGAATTGCAGACACCAAAAGGATTTGGTACAGAATCTGTAACAAACTTCAAAAGAAAGCCAGGTTCAGGTTCAACCTCAGATATATTTATTTCATTTGAGACAGCAACACCGCCAGAATCTCTACCTTCACTTGACAATTTCTGACCATTAGGTTTATCTAAACCAGAACCAAGAACCATTACCAGATGTACAACATTTCTCCAGGATGCACTTAAATTGATGGCAAGCTTATTTAAAAGTCTGCAACAGTACCTGGACCTCACTGGGCAAGGAGTAAATGGTCATATCCAAATTAACATCATGAACAGTATCACCATTAGTATAGATTAGCCTCAGAAAGATAGAAGGACGACCAACATTGAGTTCCATTTTTCATCCAAAATCTGACACAGTCATGTTGGTGAACATCGCACTAATAATGAACAAACCAACATGAACCAAGGAAATAAAGATAACCAGCAAACACCCTTAGAATACCAAAGTCAGTTGTAAAATTGGAAGAAGTATTGGAAGGGCAATGAAACCACACAAAACGTAGCACTGTTATTCCAATTTAATACATAGAACTTCATCAGAATAAATACAACACAAGGTATACAGATTTAAATCTGCATTTAGGGTGGCCATGGTGGTGCAGCGGTTAGCATTGTTACCCCACAGCAACAGGTTCTCTGGTTCAATTCTTGGCTGAGGTGCCTTCTCTGCAGAGTCTGCATGTCCTCCCTGTGGTCATGTGCATTTCTTCCAGGTGCTCTAGTTTCTTTCCATATTCCAAAAGACATGCAGTAGGTGGATTTTACAGTCTAAAATTGCCTGTAGGTGTGTGAATGAGTGGCATGAATGAATTACTGCAGCAGGGCTATCCACCCAATGGCGGAAACCTTGGCTCAAGATGATTGTCACTGCTGAAGTGACACTTCAACCCCATGGGAAAAAGGGGTTGAGGATGGGAGGATGGACATACAGATTTAAATATCCCTCTCTACCATCCAATTAACTAATCACATTCATTTTAAAACAAAACTTTCTGTGACATCTTATTTCATACTTGCAACAAAAAAATAACCTGTTAAAACCTTTTAAATATAGAAGCATGCACAAAACATGTTACAATTACAGAAAACAAAAATTACAACTATGCAATGACATTAAATATAAAATATAAGTTTCACATCACAGTTTAATCTGTGATGGGTTCAGAAAGTTTCATTTTACTGTTGTAGGGTATATAGAAGATAAGCAATTTGTTAATAGGTATAATAAATTATTTAATACAAGTAAGTAATTTCTTTCTTAAATAATGCCATTGTATAATAGCAATAACCAACTCCTGGGTATGATATGTTGACAATTTACTCATGGTTGCCTTTGTTTAATCATTCAGGCTTCGCTCTCATGATTAAACCATACCAACTGTGGGTAAATCAGTAATATACCACACCAGGTTATTGATTATTGTTATATTAGGATACCAGATCAAATGTTATTTATTTTGATTGACTATATTTAATAAAGCTATAAAAACAGAGTACTTCCAGTTTATACAGCTATAGAAATTATGTCTGCCATAAAAGAAGCAAAGTTCTGTGCTTGATGTAAACCAGAAGTCTCAGAAACATCATTTAATGTGCTAGATTTGTGCTTTTTGAATTATTATAGCATAACAAACCAGAGTCCTTTCTTATATTGTTCTTTCTTTATCAGTTTAGAGCTCAGCTCACAGGGCAATACCCAAGCTGACATATGGTAGGACCAAGTAAACTATTTACCCATAAGTCTTACTAGTTTCACATGTAAAACCATGGCAAAGATAATCATGGATTTGATAAATAATGAGATAGGAAACCTTCAGACACTGGATCCAACTCGGTTTGGTTTTCTTGAGGGCATGTCACATCTACTCAGTCTGGCGGACTTCATTTGTGAGGGTCACCAAAGCAATGGATGAGGGCAAAATGGTACATACTGTCTACCTTGATCTGGAAAAGGCATTCAACACCATACCCCACTCTGGCTTTGTAGACAACCTCACTAAATTGGGTATAAACCCCTACTTCACTCACTGGATAGTCAGCTGGCTCACTAACAGGACCCAGTAAGGTAGAATATGGGAATCCACCTCAGCAAAGAGGCTGGACATCAGCACAGTCTCTCAGGGATCTGTGATGGGTGATCTCCTTTTTGGCATCTACTACTTGGACATCAAGTCCAAAGTCAAGGGCCTCTGGCTGACCAAGTTTACAGATGTTTGCAAACTAAGAGCTGTGATAGAATCCTCCCAAGAAACTAGCAACTTCCAAGAAAGGCTAACACAGAAAAATGACAAATAGCTTTATTAAAATACTGTCAGTTGTCAAAGTCCTTTGGGAAGACAGCTACTCTAGAAAATTACTTCATTAATAACACAACCCTAAGAGTAGACCCAATAGTTTTGGATTTGAGCAGATATGTTGATAGTAAGGAAATCATTCTATATTGCTCAACTTATAATGAAGGATATTGTGTATAGGTCCAAGGAAGTCATTGTTTCATTGTATTCAGCCCGTACTTGAGCAGACACATACAATGACTGGTATGTCCACAGAAGTTTCTCACAAAAAGAATACAGGACATTAACAACATGTTTTATGCAGATCAGTTCAAAACCCAATCTATATACTCTGTCTGCTACAAACATTTGAGGGGTGATCTATACCTGGCATATAAGGGATCACTGGATCCTGTTTTGATGGACCTCTTACATATCAGCAAAACAAATAGCATCAGAACTACCTGACCCAGGGACCTAAACCTTGCTTGAAACATAAATTGGATATTTTGGAAGAATAGGAACATCTCTCAGAGAATATCCCTTCTTGGTAGTAGGCTTCCCATCCATGAAAAGCAGAGTTCTTCCCTATACCTATTCAAGTAGAAACTTGACCAGTGGAAGTGAAATGGGAAATTATTCCCTGGTCTGGGACCTATATCTCTATCAGAAAGAAGCAGCCTGCAATTGTTTGACCACACATGCTCTAACTTACATATAGCCCTTAAAATAGCATCTAGGGCACCAAAATTTGTTGGATATATTTGGGATACATGGCTAGGCTTATAAAAGTCCCTGTGGTCAGCTATGAACCTATCAACAGCTTATTCATCCAAGTCATAATTTCTTTTGTACTCAAACATCATTTGTTTGGCACTCTCTTCCAGCCTGTGTCATCCTCATTCTTTGAAAAAAACATGACCTCAACTACCCATTAGAATAATCAACTTATTTTTACTATACATATTTTTTGAATGCATCCTACACCATTGCTCTTTTCAGCTGACATGCCTGGTATACTTGTATTTTCTTAGTATAACTAAACTGTTTGCTTGTACACTCAAATGTCATTTGCTTTTCATTCATTACCAGTCTATCTCACTGCCTTGCTTTAACTATAAGGTCAGCTCAACAGCCCATCAGAATAGTTAATAAGGGATAAGAAAATCTACTTGTTTCTTTAGTGATATATGCACCAAAAAAAAATGCGGCAAGGACACTGCTATTCCTTAAAATCTTTATTGCACATAAACACAAGATGAGCACTTTCGGGACTTCTCCCTTCATCAGATAAAATTACAATAAAACAACCCCTTCTTTTAAACTAGTGCATATCCAATAGGATTCAGTAAAATGCCTGCCTATTTTGAAGGGTGGGCTTAACAGGTATCACATCATTTAAACCTGGTGTACGATTGGCCATAAGCTCAATGATCCATCTGGATTCTGCTAATTCTGTCAAATGCTTCACATCACCCCCTCTAGTGGTAAGCCTTATGTTTACTATAGCCCTGAAAGTGAATTTGTGTGTTGCATTATCCATCACATGTCTGCTCAAAGCATTATGCACATCCCCATTCCTAATGCTAGATAGGTGCTGTAATATCCTTGTCTTTAACATCTGGTTAGTTTTCCCTACATAAAAACTAGGGCAATGGCTACACTCAGCTAGATATACTATATCTGTCGTTCAACAGGTAGCCCTCCCTTTTAACACAAATTGCCTATGTGTGACAGGATGCTCAAAGTTAGTCTTCTTATTAATGTGGCCACAAGCTTTGCACCTCCCACACGGGAATGTGCCCGTCGTTATTGTTGCCACTGTATTTTGACTACTTAGCCTCTCTTTGCATAACAAATCCTTCAGATTCTTGTTTCTTCTATATCTGAAGTTAGGTCTACAACCTACTATATCACTCAGCCCTTCATCACTAGTCAGAATGTTCCAGTTATTCTGTACAACATTACAGATATCACCTATGTTGCTACTGTAGGTAAACATTAACTGGGGACTCCTTACAACTGTGGGTCTTTTATTTTTATCTATCTGGGCTGGAGTGCGTCTAAGCCAAGGTTTATATTTGCTTTCCCTAAAGCCTTTGCTGGTGTTTATCAGCTTATCCACTTTATCTTCCCGATAACCCCTCCGTTGTAAACAACAGCCCTTAAGTGTAGCTAGTTCTTTGTCATAATCACCATTATCCAAACATATCCTGGAGATCCTACTCGCCTGCCCCTGTACAATGTTCGAACATGTATAATGTGGATGCATGCTATCATATGACAGTATCATGTTCTTCCAACATTCTTTCTTGTATAGTTTTGATGTGAAACCATCTACACTCTGTGCTAAGTTTACATCCAAAAAATCTATAGACTCAAAGGAGGCTTTTAAAGTCAACCTAAAGAATGTTGTGATCGAATGTAAAAAACTCACAAATTTCTGTAACATGTTCAAATTTCCATTCCATAATATAAAGACATCGTCCAGAAAACGCACATACATCTTTATATATCCCTTCCATGCATCATTACTCAATATGTGGTTTTTCTCCCATTGGGCAAGGACTAGATTAGCATAAGTGTTGGCACAAGGGGTGCCCATGGCTACCCCCTGTGCCTGTCTATATATAGACTCTGCTCCTATAAAACTATTGTTCTCCAATACCAATAGCAGAAGTTCCTTTATTAGGCTAATCTTGACCTCAGTAACTCCTAGGTCGTTCAAAAGGGTACTTAACATATCCACTCCATATTCATTGTTAATGACTGCGAATAAGTTGTTTATATCTAGGGTGGCCATCAATAACTTATCCTTCTTATCCATATAATCTACCCTACCCAACTTCATCAAGAAGTCACCTGTGTCCAACAAAATATTCTCAATCCCTTCAACATAGGGTTTTAATTGATGTTCCAACCATATAGAGATATTCTCAGTCACCCACCCCCTCCCTGAAACTATGGGTCTCAGGGGTGGGTTAACCAGGGACTTATGAATCTTAGGGAGTGCCTTGAAGACAGGCGTGACTGCTTTTTCTAACCAAAGAAAGTCAAAAGTATCATCAGTAATTCTCATCTCAAACTTCATCCTTTGCAGGGCATGATGTACCCTATCTATGGCTTGTCTCACACCCAATGGATTGATCTGGGTATATGTGCTTTCGTCTTGGAGTAGTTCTCTCAATCTACTATTATACCAGGTTGTGTCTAGCACAACAACCGCCCCACCATTATCCGCCAGTTTTATTGTTAAATCTGTATTATTGCATAAACTCTGCAATGCTGTCCTCTGTGTTTGAGTAAGATTGTAAAATCTGCTGGTATCTCCTTCAATGAAGTATCTTATCAAATCTTGCTCACATCCCCTAATGAACAAATTCAGGGTGGGTGTAAGTGGTGGTACAAAACTACTCGGTTTCTTTAAGGTCAAATTACCTCTATCATTATCCCCATACATCATTTTCAGAGCTACATTGCAACAGAAAAGCATGATATCCATTATTATTTCATTATATACACTGCTATTGCTGGTTACAAAGGTAAGCCCTTTGTTAATTACTGCTAACTCATCATTATTTAAAACATATGTAGATAAATTAAAAACAATACCAAAGTCCACATTATTAGTCAGTCCAACATTTTCCTCCTTTTGTCCACGCTCCGGTCCTCGCTTAATGACCTTTTCCATGCACCTTTTTTCTTCATAGGTGCTGGCAGCATCTCCAAAAAATGCTGTTTCCCCCGTTGTGTTTTCGGTCGTGCCCCCATATTACTTCTTCCTGATAGTAAGTCATCCATCGCCGTAGCTGCTGTAGCGCAGGTTGCTGTTGATACTTCTGTGGAATGAGTAATGGAGGCCGAGTTGGTAATGGGCTCTGCTGGTCGCAAATTGTTGTCATCTCTATCTGGCAGAGGTTCTTTCGATGTCGCTGGCAAAGTCAACTGGACCTGCTTGCTAACTGTACATGGTTCTGGTGGGTCTGCGTGAAATACTTCTGCCTCTTGCTGATGCATTACAACAGTACTAGCATTCCGTCTCACACTAACCTGTTGGCGTGCTTTCTCCCATCTGCGTACATTACCATTGGGCTGAATATCGTTCGACTGTACTCCATTGGTTCTGGGCCAAACTAAGATATTACCTTTGGTAAAATCTTCAAAGTCTCTCTGTATTTTACCCAGTTTTTGCTTCTTCAAACGTTCATCGATATTAGCAAAAGTGGCATACAATTGATGCAGGCGTTCTATGCTCCTTCTATCTACATAGTCTTTTTCCAGCTTACTCTGAAGCTCAGCTACTTCTTTTTTCAGCTTTTCAATATCCGGTGCAAAATAATCATTCAGCAACTCCATGTATTTGAAACTAGTGTTGATGTTTAGTGATTGCCACTTAGCCAGTAAATCCGGATAACGATCACCCTGTGCTGGCATACAGAGGATCCTCATCCCTCTAGAAACAATGCCATAATCAATGCAAGCCTCTAGATGAAAGTTCTGCCATTGTAAATGTTGTAGCTTGCTTACCTTAAAGCTCAGATCTCTAGTCATTTCATCAAAAGTTTTGTCTACTACTGCTGGAACTTGTCGCTCCATTCTTCCATCTCCTTGGAGCGCAAAACCCAAGTTCAAAAGCAGGTTCTCACTTTCAGTATATTTTTTGTAGCTCCACATAGCAGTCTCTCCTCTTCCACCTCGCAAAACTGTGGAGGTAGTTTCCTCTGCATTCAACCTCCCTTCCATAGCATGTAGAGTACTCCAACAACAGGAACAGAAAACAAAGCAAAAAAGTTGAGTACTATACCAAAGTCCAGCCTACGATTCCAAAATCAAATATGCACCAAAAAACGCGGCAAGGACACTGCTATTCCTTAAAATCTTTATTGGACATAAACACAAGATGAGCGCTTTCGGGACTTCTCCCTTCATCAGATAAAATTACAATAAAACAACCCCTTCTTTTAAACTAGTGCATATCCAATAGGATTCAGTAAAAAGCCCACCTATTTTGAAGGGTGGGCTTAACAGGTATCACATCATTTAAACCTGGTGTACGATTGGCCATAAGCTCAATGATCCATCTGGATTCTGCTAATTCTGTCAAATGCTTCACATCACCCCCTCTAGTGGTAAGCCTTATGTTTACTATAGCCCTGAAAGTGAATTTGTGTGTTGCATTATCCATCACATGTCTGCTCAAAGCATTATGCACATCCCCATTCCTAATGCTAGATAGGTGCTGTAATATCCTTGTCTTTAACATCTGGTTAGTTTTCCCTACATAAAAACTAGGGCAATGGCTACACTCAGCTAGATATACTATATCCGTCGTTCGACAGGTAGCCCTCCCTTTTAACACAAATTGCCTATGTGTGACAGGATGCTCAAAGTTAGTCTTCTTATTAATGTGGCCACAAGCTTTGCACCTCCCACACGGGAATGTGCCCGTCATTATTGTTGCAACTGTATTTTGACAACTTAGCTTTTCTTTGCATAACAAATCCTTCAGATTCTTGTTTCTTCTATATCTGAAGTTAGGTCTACAACCTACTATATCACTCAGCCCTTCATCACTAGTCAGAATGTTCCAGTTATTCTGTACAACATTACAGATATCACCTATGCTGCTCCTGCTAGAACCTGCAGTACCATAATTTCTACTTCCTGTGACTGGCCCACTTAAGCTTGTGTAGTAGGATATAAACTCCTGTCTAGTACTAACTCAAACAGCGTAGATCAAGGCCTCTATGAATGACTGCAGATATTCATTTTTATGAAGAAGATTTGGGACAGACAGAAAGAAGGCAAGAAGAAATGAGAGCGTCCAGCAAAGAGATGGATTGTTTGACAGAAGACCTGGAACAGTCAAGCACAACTATCAAAGAAGGTAGGAGAGTAGTATTGAATAGAGAAATGGAAACAGTTGATGCAACACACTGACCTCACATCGAAAAATGGGACAAAGGAGATGATGATGATGATGATGATGATTCATCTTTCTGTTAAAACTATCCATCCTCACAGATTTGAGCCACCCAATCATCTCCATACGTGAGGGGACTGATACTGGTGCATTCTTTAAAATGGACACTACCGGCTTCTTTCTTGCTTGAGCTCCATTTCATTCTCTTTGGAGCACTTTTGTCATCTGCTGTTCCTATGGCAGCTGCTTGCCAACTGCCACTCTTTGAATGGCTTTGTAGTGACTCCACATCTTACTCAGATACCTCAGCTGCTTACGCATCAAAAGTAAATTTCCGCCCTCTGCTATATAGCGCTACCACTGTTTCAACTCCTGCAACAGAGCCACTGTCGTAAAAGACATAAAATGACACAACAAAACAATTTCTAACAAAATAAAATTAATGTTTCATGTAGTATTGAGTTAATTCAAACTAATTAAAACTCTAAATTCATGCTAAGTAATTAACTGTGTTAATAATATAATTATTAAATATATAGATATGTAATACTAATATACTTGATTTGACTATAAACAAATATAGATGTATGTAATACAAGCTACCTGTCAGTTAAAACAACACAGAATAATTGCATGCTTATTAAGAGACCCAATACCTTAATTATTATTTTTTATAACTAAAAGAATAATAAAACTTTAAGAGAGAGCGAGACAAAATGCCAGACCAAACCCAAGACCCTGGACATGTAACATATCACTCAATCAAAGAATCACAGACACTTATACTTGATTTACGATGTAAAATAAATTGAATACATTATATAAAAGCATGTCTTTGATCTGAAAAGTGGAAGTGGAAATAAAAAGAAGAGGGCAGAAGATAGCTGGCTAAAGACAAATAAAAGCATAGGTTCAAGTCCTAAACCCAACTGCTCATGGTTTATAGTGCATCCCTGATTTCTGTAAATGAATTATTCTCTTCTTTTACCTTAGAAAATACTAAGTCAAGAGTATCAATATCTTAAAGGATCATTCACTTAGCCATTTTATATCCAGCATTATCCCTGCTTCTTAAAATAAGGTCACTCATTTTATACTGAATATAAATGACTGAGTATATACTATGTGACACTAAATGTCAGATAATGTTTACTTTAGGTGGAACAAAACTGACATGCATTAACAAATCCAGTAGTGATGGGGAATTTAATATTGTAAATATTAATGGTGGCTACAGAGAACAAATATAGCTGCTCGAAAAACCTCTCAAAGACCCCACATGTAAGTAAGAGGAGAGGACTGCATTAACCAGGACACGTTATGCTATATTTATTCTTTGTAATACCTTTTTCTTTTTTTCTTTTAATTGAGCAACTGAAACATGTTAATAGTAACACCCTGTCTTAGACATTGGTTGATAACTGAATCACCGAGGAGCCTGACACTTGAAGATATTTGAACACAGATCTGCAGCTGAAAGATGGAGGACCATCTGTTGAACAGGGTTAAATACGAAATCTCACAAGGGAGATCAGCGATACATATGGTGAACAAAAATGTTTGCACCACAAATTACTTTTGTCTTTATGTCAAGCTTTTATCCTAGACATGTATTAAACTAGAGGCAATTTAATCTGCAGTTCTTTATATTTGAAGTTGAATATTAATAATATTTGATCAGTTACTCAAATTACTGAAATGTATTCTTTCATACAGTCCCCATATAGTCCCCATTTTATCACGTTGCTTGCATTTGCCTTCATTCCATGATCAACAAAGAGAAAAATTACTTTCCAAGAAATGTAGACATGAAACACACATGCAGTCCTGTTTCTGACTCTTGCTAAGTTTTCCTGGATAATTAACAGAGTTAATAAATGGAATACGTTCAAAATGCCAAATGGCTGAAACACCAAATAGCAAAAGATTGATCACAAAAGGTAGACATGCAAAACATTGAAAAACTGGACATATGTTCTATGTAGCGGAAGGCCGCCCTATACCCACATAGCTAATTAAATATACCAACTACGAGATCACACTAATTGGAGAAAGGGCAAAACACCAATCCCTGCTCTACTGCAATCTCACTAAATTACTGTTTTTGAACTTTTGAGGCCAATCTTTTGCCATTCAGCTTTCAGCCATTCAGCATTTTGAATTTATCCCTAAAAAACTCTGTTTTGAACATCTTTAAAAACAAATGCAAACAAACTAACTATATATTTGGTTTCACAGCATTTAAACTTTCTTAATGTAAGTTCTTGCCTGCTATTTTGTACTGCATTGTGGAAAAGAAAACCAATACGTTAGGCAAACTCCCTTCTGTTGCTCATTTGCTGTAAATTATTGTTTGTCAGCACGGTTAGTTTTTCAACAAATTCTAACTGAAATAAAATTTAAATTCTCACATGGTCAGCCTTCACCATGAAATACTTCAACATTCAAACTACTTAACCTTTGCCATATGTTTAAACATTCAACTGGTCTTGTATAGTATTACACTTAACTAAAATGTAAGCACTTGTAGAAGCTATTGTTGTTAATAATTCAAAATCCAATGAGTCATGACTAGCATGGAAAAACTCCAATCGCCTAACAACTTAAAACTAGCAAAATATCTTCAGAATTGCATAATGCCTCACATATTAATCAAATTTACTATCAAAACATTTGAAGGAAATTCCTTATCTAGCTCTCACATCTGTTCAATGTGTACATCTTTCAATAACTTGCATAGATAAACATAACCCTATTACAAAGATATTCTTATCATGATTTTGAATTCTGCAGTCTATATAACTAGCTTGTCCATGGATTGCTCAAGAGTAGGTGTCTGTTTTCATTTAGATATCTCTCAGTCTTTCTATGTTCCAATTCATTATATATTTTTTCACTATCATCAACATCTCTCTGCTAAGCAACCTTGTTGTCCTTTTGTTCAACTTGCTAAAAGTCAATTCTTTATCATACCATAGCACATTTTAAAGTAGCAGGGAATGGCAATTTTAATTCCATTCTTTTTATTTATACTCCTTTATCACTCCTACAAATTGCAAAGTTTTAGGGCCTCCTCAGAGTAATCATGCTCTACAAATAAGCAAGTAATAATGCCCAATACTGTGTGTGTTATTGTAGAAATAAAACCCTCCCAGGGGTCTACACCCTGGAAGGGCACTATTTCCACAATAACACACATCCTGGAGAGCATTATTGCACTTACAGAATGGGCTGTCTGGCTGTAAGATTGTTTTGTTTTACTTACTTATTTACTTATTTTTATTAATATATATTTCTATATATTTTTAAAGTAAAATAGTTCCTCTGCCTAATGTTTCAAAGTTGCTGTAGTATATGTAAATGGTGTTGGAGGAAACATTTTATATCCAAAATATATCATTTAAAAATATCTAGATATTTACTTTATTTTGGTCTCTTACTCTTTAAATTTGTGGTTTGTTGCCAGACATTATGAAGTGAAGTAACTACATAATGACACACATTTGACTTTCAGACTTCATTTTCTTCAGAAAATTCATGTTAACACAAATCCTGTTATTTAAGTTATTTGGTAAGTTTATAAGAACAACATGTAAAATTTGTTCCTATTTTTGAGCCTTTGTTCCACCCGTTATTTCAAGTTTTATCAAGATTTCTTGAGCTAAAAGGTCAAGAGGTATGCAAACCTCTTTACTGCTGTTGCTACCATTGGTCCATTAATCTCTCTCTCTCATACACACACACACACACACACACACACACACACACACACACACACACACACACACACACACACAGACACGCACACACACACGCACACACACACACACACACACACACACACGCGCGCACACACACACACACACACACACACACACACACACACACACACACACACACTTGCACTTTAGAAAATGCACACAAACACAAGTCCTATTATTTCAAGCAACTTTGCGATTTTTTTATAACAGCAATATTTTAAAATTATGTTTCTATTTTGAGCCTTTGTCCCCCCTTTATTTTAGGCTTATCCAGATATCTTCAGCTAAACAGTGGAGAGGTTTGCAAACGTCTTTACTGCTGCTACTGTCAGTGCTTGATGACTTGCACTCTTCACTCTGTCTCTCTTTCAGTCACACACACCTCACTTTCAAGCATGCATGCACACATAGGCTCACACAGAAAGATACACACACAGACAGAAACATAATCACACACACACACACACACACACACACACACACACACACACACACACACACACACACACACACACAGTTTTTTCATTCTCATTTAGTTTTTGCACTAACTAAACGGCAAAAGAGCTGCTTAGTGAGTGTAAAATAATCGCTCAATTGAGCTCATTCTGACTCACATGCACACATACACTTACACACACAGACATAAACACACACACACTTCTTTTTCCTTTTTATATTTTACACTCACTTAATAGCAGAAGCACTGCTTAGTGAGCATAACATAATGACAGCCATTAGTTTTTTTTCAGTCTGAGCTCCACAGCAGCTTGATATGCTGTTGAGAAGCAGTGGAATCATTTTTCATTCGGCATTATTTGTAGATTAACTCCCTGCTGGAGAATGTTTGTTCTCCAGTAAGGGAGTTGATCTACAGGTCATCAGTTCTCTAAACTACAAATAAACTTCTCCAAGCCATTAATCATTTTTTCATAGTTGCCCAAGCTTCCATGATACCTGTTCATTTTTGATATGATGTCAAACTTTCTATTGGTACTAGTGTAAGGTTTACCTATTTGACTTCCAATTTTGATAGTGGCATGTTTCACAATTACTATCTCCAAGGATTGCATTTTTTGTATACCCAGTCTACGCTGCCTGCTTGTTTTTTTTCACATATTCCTTTAATCCATCTTTTCTGCACATTCCAAAGTAACATACAGTCTCAAATTTCAGTTTCTTGTTGTGTCCTGCATTCTAGTTAAATCTGCTTGGTCTGAGTTGTTTTACCATTTCAGTTGCCTTACCCTGAAAGTTAAACATTTACTGCTTAACAGGTACAATGGCCATGTGCTGATAAGCAGGAACTATGCTTCATCCATAGTAACCTCGTTCATATATGTATTGTAGAATTCAAATATCCCACTCGAAGTTCATATCTTAGTCTTTATTACCACCAAGCTATTTATGACCTCCACAGTGCTGCAAACTATCTGTGATCTCGAAAATTTTCTATGCTCATTGAACATGTCAACATGGCACCCCCATTCTGTCCAACATCTAATTTCTTCTTCAGAATAGTCTTATTCCATTACACAGTCCAGTTCCTCCATCATCAACCAAAAGCAGTTGGAATTTTTAGATAAACAAGTGACCCTAGGATATGAACAACTTCTACAAACACCATGAAAGTGTCTCAAAGTAAGTGCAGTATTTGAGTTACAGTTAGGAGTTACATTAGTTATGACTTAAAATCTGAAAGCTTGAATCCAGGCATTAAAAAAATAAGAATAATTATTACAAACACCTGCTCACGAGAAAAAAACAAGCCCTCATGAGATTTATTGGAATAATATAATACTTTTAATTCTCAATATTGTTAAGATAAGTTTGTTATTAAGATAATTATTTGCATGTGATGAGGAATTATAGTGGAATATAAGGCAAGAAAAGAGTTTTAAATATTTAAAAGTTAGTAACTTACATGATCATATTATTGCATTTGATGTGATTAATTTAGTAACATTACAAACAGATAATTAAGTGCAGTGATTCTACAAGAAGGAAAACCAGTTGCTTGCACATCTAGACTCTTCATATAATGCCAGGAAAGACATACTCAAATAGAAAATGAGTGACATGTTCTAATACATGATTTAGAGAAATTACATGAATGTATTTAGAGAAAAAGTATTCACTGAAATAGTTCACAGGATATATTTAAGAAGTTTTTGTAGAAGGCATTGCTAGCATTCCAGAGAATAACATTCAGATTACTGAAAAATAAGCATTTATAAACTATAAACTATGAAAAGATCTAGCTTTAAAGATATGCTGAGTTGGTGATGTCAGACAGAACAGTAAGAGGATTTCTTCAGCAGAGGAATAGCTAGCTATTGTGGCTTCTTGTATTGTCTCCTAATCTGGTTCCCCCTCTCAACTTTACGTTTGAGAAGCCAAAAAAAAATCACTTTCTTGATTTGACAGTCTGCATTAGCAAGCCAAGTCTGCACTTTTCCTACCATCTACAGTCCTCAATGCAAAGCTGGGGAGCAAAAAAAAAATGGCCTGTTCACATGTTTGTCATTAAGTACCAAACCGGGCCTACTGTTAATCTACGCTACATAACACTGAAGAGAAAAAAAAGAAGGAAAGACTTTTATGTCTTCTAAATTGTAGCAAATCACTTGATACATTTGCAAAAAACAAGTTCTGCAATTACTGTGACACATTTACTTCAGTTTTGACCACAAATGCAATGCCAGCTTTTATTTCTGAAAGCTGAAAACTTTGCACCTAAGATAGCTGCCACCTTCATCCCACCCTAGCTACTCTTCTGTTGCTTGGATGAAATGGAAGAAAACTGAATAATTGCACAGCTGCCTGTGACTATAAAAGAAGTTTAAAGAATTTTGGCAATATGTGAGTGTAATCTGGAGGTGCAGATTCTTTGAGGTCAGCTAATAAGTGGTTTACAGAAAGAGTAATCTTGTGGAAGAAAAGAAACATAGCCATATTTTCCATTTAAGAATGAGATTAGCTAAGCATGATGTTTGATATTCAGGGCATACAGAATAACAGTGTCTATACAGCTAAGTCAAGAAATGATTGTAAGAATACATATGTTACACTTATGAACTGTGAACTATATAAAAAGAACATGGATTGGTTCTACTTGCCAGGAATGCTAATACAAATTGAGCAAAAGGTTTACGACTGATTAAAGTATATTGGTCATCATGGTAGTCCAAGAGAAAGAAGAGATGGTTTCTTATTTAGAGCCAGGGAGGTCATGAAGCAAAGGTAGAAGAGATATGCATCATATTCAAGACTGTGTATACGTTTTCTTTTTAGATTATTATTCAAAGTTTCCCGAATTCATGAAGTTAACACATTGTGTAAGTAATTGTGATTAAACCACTTAAAGCTACGTTTTTTGACTCATGAGATTCTTGTAGTAATATCAGACATTTTTCTACAGTATGTAAGCATGGAAATGAAAGCATTTTCAGAACAACAAAGATTTCAACATATTAACTCTAATCCAACTACCCACAGTCCAATTGTCAAGTTTAAAGTACTGTTCAGCCTGTAAAAATCCTCACAAAGCTGAGATCATTAACACAGCCTAGACATATAGTTAGTTTTTCTGTAAAGTAGGAATCTATTCCTGCAGGGTGTTAATTTTACAACAGAACAGCTATTAATGTGTCTTTGAAAATGGGATTGTAGAAAAGCAAATCCCCATTGTTTACATGGCATTCCAAAAAGGTGAATTAGGGTAAATGAAGAGACCACTGAAACGTGTGTATGCCAACTTATTGCAAGAAATGGCTGTGCCAACTCTTCATTTCTGCAATATTGTTTATGGTTCTATTATTAAACCTTAGTGACTAAATCCCAAGAACCCAGAACATCAAAAAAATGACAAAATTCAAAAGAATGAAAATGCAAACTACAAGTATTTTCTTATTAAGGGGTGTGTCAGTGTACCTGCCATTGTGGAGGACAAGCAAACTGCACTCCGTGAATTTGTGGTTGCACAAGCAAAATGAAGGAAGAAATTACCTAAAACAAAGGGATCATTGCTGATGCAAACTTGGATTCTAAAGAAAACAGTTATCAGTTTTCTATTCATCAGCACCTATTAATCTAGGAATAGAAATATGGCAACCTGTAGAACAACCATTATTTATTTATTTATTTATTTCACTTTGTTAAGTGAGTAAATGGGCTGGTCCAATAACCCATTTAGCAACGGTTAGAAGATTCACAACTGGTAAATCCAAGTACAGCAAACTTTTTCAATACAACAAAAACACTCTGGACTGTAGAAACAAGCAATTTAATAAAACAAAGCTTTCAGGAATAAACAATTCCCTTCTTCAGCGTATAAAAACAATGAATGAACTCCAGTTTTGAATAGCATTTAAAATAAATCACATGTTCATATCCCCCCAATAATCTAGAGCAAACAATTACATTCACAAAATTCACTTTTAAAGACACAGCATAACAAACATATTTTCAGGCTCTTTTGTTTAAGCTTTAAAATAGGCTTTAAAGTAACCATTGTATTCAAGCCTGGATACAAATCTGCCCTTATGCATAAAATCCATTCATATTCTATTAATTCTAATTTGCTATTATAATCACCTCCCCTTATATTTTTGGTCAGAATTTGTATTACTCTAAACTTAAACCACAGTCCATTACATGTTTAGCGAGTGGATTCATTTTTAGATTTTGTTTAATATCTGATTGATCTTCTATAACTTGGTCTCTCAACCTTCTAGTTGATTTACCTATATAAAAACAAGAACATGCAGAGCAAGTCGCTAAGTATACTATATAGGTTGTGTTATATGTAGCTGAACACTTAAAAATATATTTTTTCTTGTTTTCTGGATGTACAAATTCAGTGTCAGAAGCAATAAACTTACAACTACAGCAATTTAAACATGGAAAAGTACATTTCTTGTTCTGAATTAAAAGAGTTTATAGATGAGAAGCCCCACTTCACCTTTAGGAATTGTAAAAGTCTAAAACAAAAGTTATGCTATAAAGAGATGGATACACATATTTACCTTAATAATATGAGCAAGAAAGGTACTTTTCCATGTTTAAATTGCTGTAGTTGTAAGTTTATTGCTGACGCTGACTTTGTACATCCAGTAAACAAGAAAAAATATTTTTTTAAGTGTTCAGCTACATGTAACACAGTCTATATAGTATACTTAGCGACTTGCTCTGCATGTTCTTGTTTTTATATAGGTAAATCAACTAGAAGGTTGAGAGACCAAGTTATAGAGCATCAGTCAGATATTAGATGAAATGTACAAATTAATCCTCTCGCTAAACATGTAATGGACTGTTGTTTAAACCATATGTTTAACTTTAGAGTAATACAAATTCTGACCAAAAGTATAAGAGGAGGTGATTAGAATAACAAATTAGAATTAATAGAATATGAATGGATTTTATGCCTAATGGTGGATTTTTATCCAGGCTTAAATACAATGGTTACTTTAAAGTCTATTTTAAAGCTTAAACAAATGAGCCTGAAGTGATGTTTGTTATGCTGTGTCTTTAAAAGTTAATTTTGTGAATGTAATTGCTTGCTCTAGATTATCGGGGTAATTTGAACATGTGATTTATTTTAAATGCTATTCAAAAATGGAGTTCATTCATTGTTTTTATACACTGAAGAAGGGAATTGTTTATTTTGAAAGCTTTGTTTTATAAACTTGCGTGTTTCTACAGTCCAGCGTCTTTTTTGTTCTATTAACCCATTTAGCCACCACCAAGGCTCAAGATGAGCAGGTCACAATCAGAAGAAAGAGCAGAAATGCACTTTACATCATGACATATAATACATTATACCAACATAAAAAAAAAACTTGCAGAAAATGTACAATATTTACTGATTTTATTAATTTCAGATAATCAGTACATAGCATGCGATTCTGATGATGCAAAGAGTTTAGCAGAAGACAAATCTTGCCATTGTAATTTTCCAGCACCATGAAATCAAGTACAGTAACCTCTTCTTGAAGATATTCAGTTTTGTCTTGAAGTCATCTAATGATTTCTGAGATCTTATTTCCATTGGAAGATGATTCCAAATTGTTGAAACAAGCTTAATTAAGACCCCTCACCTCTGCTGTGTCAAAACACTGTCTAACCAGATTAATCACATCACCCTGAGTCCCACAGGAAATCACAAGGGATTTTTCATGGATTGATAAGACTCTAGGAATGAAGATTGAGCAACCATTACAGATTTCGCATAGTAGTATATTAAGTATCATTTTAGTACTGTTTTGGACTGGTAACCACTGAAAGCCCTTTAGTAGCTCACATTGGTAGTTGTGGGTGTCCATTAGTAGTACAAAACTACATATTTTATTTTCTGTTACTTATAACTTATGAGTACTCAAGGCTATTTAGAGTGTTAGAATGCAAAGGGCAAATTCAGTCCTGGGGATGAGGACATTTTAGCTAGGGAGCATTGTGCAGGTGAGGATAAGAGAATAACATTTAAGTTTGCAATAATTGATCAGGTCATTGTCACTGTTAGTCCAAGGGGTGGTAATATAATGGCTTTATTAGGTAAAAGAGATATCATATGGCAGATACTTACTGATGCTGCCAGGGAACCAGGACTGAATGAGTACATATCTGTTAAGTCCATTTTACAACTAAAATAGTCCAGTTACGATGGCATGCCTCATACATTATATATTTACATATTCATATATTCATACATTTTTACTTTTTTATCCATTTAATTATTTATTTATTTATTTATTTATCTATTCAGATGTTCATATTACATACACATTTGATGAAGGTTAGGATTCATGAGTAGCATGTATAGAAGTTACAATTTCAAGTCCTACAGCTAGAGATTTATTTTTATTTTTAAGAAACTTTCTTAATGATATATTCCTAATATATATATATATATATATATATATATATAAATATATATATATATATATATATATATATATATATATATATATATATATTATGTATTAATTTAATTCATTGGGTATTCATGAAATACACAGGTTATACATATATACATATATACATATTTTAAATGTAATGTACTGAGACAATTATATTATATATATTTTTGACGAAATGTATTGACATATACTTTTATAATGAAATGCATAGATTTGTTTATGAAATGTACTGATTATACATGATATGCACTGAGTTTCTATGAACTGTTTCTATGAAATGTTTAGATATTTTAATGAATTTGTACTGATTATTTTATCAAACATTTTATTAGATGTTATTGTTAGCATAAGCCTCCCATATTGTTGATTTAATTAATTTATTTATTAATTTGCTTATTAATTAATTATATGTATTTATCTTAGTTATGAAGTCATATTTATATTGTGAGGGAACTTGTATTTTTGTCTGGGGTTAACTTGAATTGTTAAAATAGGCATTCGGTCACTTTAAATTTTGGAAGTTGAAGTGACTGTTTGATGCCAAAAGATACTCAAATAGTCTAAAAAACAGTTGTTTAAACATTCTGATGAAGTCCACTATAGAGGGGATGAAAGCGCTTAATGGGAATGTGTTTGTGTTTTACCTGACCTATTTGGTCCATTAAAAGAAGTATTCTTTGCTCACTTTGTGCGTTGGCTTTCGTTTGAGGACTGATTGCATCTGTTACCATTTGCTGTTTCAGATTTTGTTTTCATGGATCATTCAAATACCATCACATGACACAACCCAACCTATCAAGACATAATCAATTTAAATTGTCACCAATTCCTTACATAAACTTCTAAAATCATATGCATTCACATTCATTTTCATAAAATTTTATCTAAAATTATAAATATATATATATATATATATATATATATATATATATATATATATATATATATATATTTCAAGACCTTATACATTGTTGTTTGTGTTTCAGAATTGGGAATCTGCTTGAAGACAGATAATCCAATCATATTCCTTAGTCTCAAGTGTAATATTAATGTTACCCCTTCTCAGACTAGGTTCTAGGACCTCTATAACCCTAAACAAGAAACTGTGTGTGGACCCATTATCATTTATATGCTTAGCTAATGCATTTGTCAGTCCACCTCTCCTAATGTCTGATTTATGCTCTATAATTCTTTTCTTAAGTTTCTTAGATGGACCTAATTTACATGTAGCTAAATAGACCACTAGTGATATATTACTTGTTGTTACACATTTAAAGTAAATCTTTTTCATAGTTACAGGGTGGGTAAAAACATTAGATGAACAAATATCAGAACAAGAGCAGTTGAAACAAGAGAATGTACCTTTCCTATTAGAAACAGAGGGTGTTTTCTTATTCAAGGCAAAGTCTTTGTAGCATAAACATTGCTGAAGATTGCTACAATTCTTATATGTGAAAAGAGGTTTCTCTGAAACAATATGCTTGAGACCAGGTAAAGCTCTTAATATACCCCAACTTCTTCTTACAATGTCTTCAACTGGTTTGCTACTCCTACTATAGGTCATAATATATCTTAAGTACCTAGATGCATTATTATTCTGTTCTCTATTAGACAAATGCCCATTAACTGAGAAATATGGTTGCATTTCATTCCATTTCTGTGCCATTACCTCCTCTCTAAGATTACCCAGCTGGGCTACATCATACCCTCTCTCAGAAAATTCATGAGTCATATCCATCATTTGCCTAACACATACATTATCATCAGTAATGAGTCTATTGACTCTCATATATTGACTCTTTACAACCCTTTTAAAAACATGACCAGCATGCATACTCTTTCTATGTAGGTATTTGTTAGTGTGCACCTCTTTTTTGTATATACTAGTATTTATATATTGTCCTAATTGAATTCTGACATCCAAATAATTTATGTCTGACTTAGAAAATTTCATTTCAAAACTGAAGAAATTTGTTGTTTGATTTCAATAGCATACAAAATTATTAAGTGCATTTTCATTACCATGCCACACAATAAAGTCATCTACAAAACGTTTGTAGAAAAGAATACTAGATCTATATATATTCTTATTTTCATCAAAAACAAATGCATCTTCCCAATTCACAAGGGTAAGATTAGCATATTTTTTGGCCAATGGACTACCCATAGCTACACCCAATTGCTGATGGTAAATCTGTTTATTGAAGAGAAATACATTATTCTCTAAAGTTATTTCCAATAATTCACAGAAAGTTTCAATCTGTCTAGCTGTAAAATTACCATACTTACATAAAGTCTGTCTTATGCTATTCACCCCATATTCATTAGGAATACAGGTGAAAAGGGACTTAATGTCCAAGGTCACAAAAAGACTATACATTTCAGTATTCCCTTCATACCATTGGTGCAAAAGGTAAGAAAGTGACCAGTATCTTTGATAAAGCTCAGTACAAAACAGAGACATTTTTCAATGTGTTCTGCAGATAGGCAGAGATGGGTTCTGTTATCCATCCTCTGCCCAAAACAATTGGTCTCATAGGAGGCCTTCATGATAACTTTATTGTGTGGCATGGTAATGAAAATGCATGTAATAATTTTGTATGTTATTTAAATCAAAAGATGGAATGAAATCCTACCGTATTTCTCAGTTAGTGGGCATTTATCTAATAGAGAACAGAATAATAATACATCTAGGTACTTAAGATATATTATGACCTATAGTATGAGTAGCAAACCAATTGAAATCATTGTAAGAAGAAATTGGGGTATATTAAGAGCTTTGCCTGGTCTCAATCATATTGTTTCAGAGAAACCTCTTTTCATATATAAGAATTGTAGCAATCTTAAACAACATTTATGCTACAAGGACTTTGCCTTGAATAAGAAAACACCCTCTGTTTCCAATAGGAAAAGTACATTCTCTTGTTTCATCTGCTCTTGTTGTTCTGATATTTTTCATCTAATGTTTTTACCCACCCTGTAACTATGAAAAAGTTTTACTCTAAATGTGTAACAACAAGTAATACATCACTAGTGGTCTATTTAGCTACATGTAAATTATGTCCATCATTTTATGTGGGAAAGTCCACTAGGAAACTTAAGAACAGAATTATAGAGCATAAATCAGACATTAGGAGAGGTGTACTGACAAATGCATTAGCTAAGCATATAAATGATAATGGGTCCACACACAGTCTCCAGGATTCAAGAAGCTTGGCGCAAGGACGGTTTTAGCCTTGCACTGAGCATCCTCACTACAGATGGCACAGCAGAGCCATATGAATATGTATGAGGGCGCGCTGCCGCAGCCTTGCTGTGCACAGGAAACATGTGCAAGTGCAGGGGGCGTGTACAAGTGCTCTACAGAGGTGTAAACATGCCCCAACAGTTGCAAGATCTACTATGCCTACTAGTAGAGCCCGCCCCTAATAGTAAGTCAGTAATTCAGTGTCCGTGGATACTGAAATGTATGCTAAGCATACAAGAGTGTCCACGAACAGTGAAATAAAATTGAAGTAGTAAACACACAAGCACGTAGTAGAATGTTGAGCCCTGTCTCTAGAACTTTCACAATTAGATTCCCCGTGTCCCTATTATACATTTGAATTGCTGCAATATTGAAGGTGTAAGCAAAGCGCAGCATGTTTGCATGTCGCTGCCCTCCGCCGAGTATAGTTTACACATCATAGTCATTCAAATAGAGAAAAATATGAGCAAACAACGTAAATGTCAATAGTGCAGTTTTTAGAGCATCCGCCTAATGAACAGGCATTCACGGTTCAAGCCCAACAATAGCACATATAATTTTCCATGTGGAATGAATGTTGTTTTTCTGTAAAAACGACATAAGAGTATCGCTTGAGATATTTAACTTAAATATCATTCAAGCAAAGTGGCACTGTCATAATGAATAAGGTATTGGTAAGCAGGTATAAGCACAAATAAGCAGCAGTAAACACATATAAGTACCAGTAAGCAAGTCCGAGTGTGCTTGTGTGGGTCTAAGCAGTGCCCAGCATAGGAAATGTATATAAGTATGTACAGATATATATATATATATATATATATATATATATATATATATATATATATATATATATATATATATATATATATATATATATATATATATATATATATATATATATATATATATATATATATATATATATATATATATATATATAACCACAAAGAAGCAGAAAAGACGATGTATACCAAGACTCGTAATGTTCAAAAACAGCTGAGGCCAGTCCGAAAACACCACCACAAGGTTCGCAAAGCTCACAATAAGGTGCTACAGTGTAGATTGTAGAAACAGTTTATTAACGTGAAATAAATTAAAAACACACACATTTTCATCGATCAAATACGACTTCATCAGATAAAGTCCCAAGGTAAACTGCAGTTTAAATACTTCCCATGCTACCATATACAATACAATTATTCAATAATGTAATTAATTAGTATAATTAAATAAATGAATTTAAAAGTATATGACATTTTTAAAACTCAATAAATACTAGCCATAAAACCTATTATAAAACTTGGATTACCATCCATTACTAATAGTAATACATACATTACTGGTCTCTTTCAATCAAAATAAAATTACCAGATATTTTACATATATTGAATAACAATATGAACCATTCACAGAAAGTAAATC
The DNA here is from genome assembly GCF_019279795.1 of Protopterus annectens. NCBI lineage: Eukaryota > Metazoa > Chordata > Ceratodontiformes > Protopteridae > Protopterus > Protopterus annectens. Next base: position 1,146,015,429 of record NC_056744.1, read on the forward strand.
GGATGTCCCTTAATCTCAAACATATATTATTAAAAATGTTAAAAAGGCTTGGTCTCGATGGAAAACAACTATAATTTAAATACGCCCTGCCTTAAGTTTAAGGTAAGGTGCAATTGAAATAAAATCATTAAGCCCTGGAAATTTATTAGACTGTAAAAGAATCTGCTAGTAAGTCTCCCTATGGGCTAACCTAGCCTCCCAGGGTCCACCCCTAATATCTTTGGGGACAATTTCCACTACAAAAAAACAAAAACCGGGCTCCCTCGCACTCAGTAGTATGCTTATATAGTGCATTTTTTGTATTGGATTTAGCTATGTCATATTGGTGTTCATATATGCATCGTTTTAGTTGTCTTTCAGTTTTACCAGTGTAAAACGCCTGGCACGACTGACATAGAGCCAGATAAACTACTCCAGTGGACAAACAATTAGAATACCCTGAGGCTTTAATGTCCATATTCCTGCTTTCTAAGTATACGTGGTAGTCTTGGGCTATGTATTTACAGGATGAACAATGCCCACATTTATACGTTCCTTTCTTTATACGGGAGGACTGTGTGGTCCGTTCATGTTGTTCCAGAACCCTTTTCATATTAACTCCTCTTTTAAAAACTGTTTTCAGACTTTTGTCTTTGAATGAACTTAAATCAGTAAATTGCTGGAACGATTGCCATTCTTTTTCCACTATTTTTCTAATATGTGTGGCATTAGTACTGAAATCAGTAATGAAGGCAAAATTACTAGAAAACAACCCACCAATATCCTTACAGGAGGATCCAACAGTCTCCCAAGATCCCTTACCCAGGATAGGACTGAATCTAGTGTTGCGTGCAGCCATTACCTCATCCTGAACTGATTGTACTAAACTTATAGGGTAACCCCTTTCAAGGAATAAGGATCTCAGTTTGTCGCATTCTTCACTAAAATCCAAATCCAGTGATGTCATCCAGGAAATTCTGACAAACTGCCCCTTCACAATTCCTCTTTTTTGAAATCGGGGATGTGAACTCTGAAAGTGAATATAGCTATTAGAAAAGGTGGGCTTTCTATAAATACAAGATTTTACACCTTGGCCTTCTTTAATAAGGGTCACATCCAAATAATTGACACTGTGGTAAGTTGTTTGATAGGTAAATTTTAAAAAAGTCGTAGTTGTATTAATATACTCAATAAAATTGTCAATACCCTCCACTGGTCCATTCCAAAAAATGCATATATCATCCAAAAACCTGCAATAATAGTTTCAATTTGTAGAAAATACACTATTAATTACAAATTTCTTTTCCCATATATACATGACAATGTCAGCATAAGTGGGGGCACAATTTGCCCCCATAGAAACTCCAGACGTCTGCTTGAAATATTCTCCAGCAAAGAAAACAAAATTGTTTTTTAATACCAGACCTAGTAATTCAGTAACCATATGGACATCATTGGGGGTAATGTCAGGACACTCCCATAGGGCCTCCTCTGCCCACTCCAAACCTAGGTCATTAGGAATAACTGAAAAAAGGTCAACCACATCAATGGTTAAAAATACGACCTCTTTTTCAAATAAGTGAGTTTGGATGTTACGTAGGAAGGCCCAAGAGTCTTTAAGGATATAATCCTGTCTCCCCCACAATTCCTTCAGTTTCCAATCTAAAAATTTTGAAATATTATGTGTCTTGGACCCTTGAGCTGCTACAATGGGTCTCAAGGGTGGGTCGTTTGGATCTTTGTGTATCTTGGGCACCCCAAAAATAGTGGGTACCCTGGGATCAGTATTGTTAAGGTATGTAAAAATATCCATTTCTATAACATCCTGGTCGACCAGGTCTTTAATGGCCAAGTCAATCTTGTGATAAGACAAATTGATTTCATGTATAGAAGCAGATGTATATTTGTCATAATCATGTAGGATATTGTACATCTTGGCCTGATATAAATTTTGATCCATTATTACGGTTCCACCGCCCTTATCAGGTTCCATGACTCTCAAATGTTGACCCCTACTCAACTCTTGTAATAATTCGTTTTCTTCCTGATTTAGATTGGCTACATATTTATCCTTCCCCAGTTCTTTCCTGAATTGTGTCTCAATTCTATGCTCCAGGTTTTTGAGCTGTGGGTGGAGTGGGGGGTTGAATGTGCTAGATTTTCTCAAATGCAAACTTGGGGTCCCGGGCATAGCTCCCAGTAAGTTCTCTAAATTAAGTTTACGTATAAACAGTTTCAGATCCAAAATAGTGTGCACTAAATTACTACGTCTGTTAGGAACAAATTTGAAACCCTTAGTAAAAAGCTGGAAACAAGCATCGGAGACTGGAAAGTCACTATAATTATAAATATGGTAGTTGTCCTTAGTGTGCATAGAATATTCCCCTTATACGGGTTACAATATGATGGCCTATTTCTACCAATCCTGTCTCCTGGTTTTCTTCCATGCTCGTGTTGGCCCCCCTCCCCTCTGTTCCTGTGGAGTTTTGGCTAAAGGGTGATAGTTCTCTGTAGAAGGGTGTCCCTGTTGGCGTATGCGTTCTGACCTGCGAGGTAAAAAATCTCCTTCATAACCCCCACCCTGTAGTTGTTCTTCAGAAAACACCTCTGCCTCATTATCCTCCAAAACTAAGGGTACAGGGGGATTCCTATTACCGTTACATTCGGTGGAATAAGCATCTGTGTACCATCTATTGTGTGGGGGGTTGGGATACTGCCTACCCTCCTGATATTCCTGAATATCCCTTCTTTGTTTCTTATACTTCCAGTTGAGCACAGTTTCACAATGTTGGTCAACCCCCCTCCTAATGTCATAGTATTTGTCTGCACCAAACAGTAAATCATCGGTAACACATTGGTTATATTTAGAAATATCATTCTGTAAATTTAAAATTTCTTTAGTGTTTTTCTTAATGATTGCCTTGACAATCTCCAGGCCACATTGGTCAAAGGCAGTAATTAAATCCTTGTGAAATTCACTACCAGGACATACCTGGTTGGGGTATTTGTACACTCTTAAACCTTTTGGCACAATACCTTTACTTAGACATTCAGTCAAATACATGTTGTCCAGCTCTAAGGTTTTATACCTGTAGAGAGCATTTTCAAGCAGGCACAGAGATTCCTGATAACTGTGCCTCTCCCCTATATTGCAACCTCCTTGCTCGCTAAACTGGAATTTAGGCTTAGTGTGGACCGATTCGAGAAAAGTTGATGTAGGCTGGGTATTCCTCTCGGTTGGACACAAGGGTGGATCCGTTAAGGAATGAGAAGCAGTTTCACGTAAGGCTGCAGGAGTGCAGTTAAAATCAGTTCTGTTAGTAGTATCCTTTACTCTAGTTGCATTGGAGCAGACTGAACCAAATGGTTCAGATGATGCAGGTGGAGACACTTTGTTGCTGGTAACAATTTTAAGTATTTCGCGTTGTTCAACAATAATATTGTGAATACCTTGTCCCAGCGGAGTAAGAAGATTAATGAGTGCTGTAAGTTGACCCGTGAGCTGTACAAAGCTGTCCTTTTCGGACCTATGTAAATATATATGTGTGTGTGTGTGTGTGTGTGTGTGTGTGTGTGTGTGTGTGTGTGTGTGTGTGTGTGTGTGTGTGTGTGTGTGTGTGTGTGAGTAGATATATACAGATATACAGCTAAGATAGGAAACAGCACACAAGAATAAAATATGTTCATAGGCTATGCCAATGAAAGTGAGGGGCCCAAGCAAGAAACATGAAACATGTAGCAAGACCTTCCACACCCCACAGCCGGACATGGGAAACATACACACAAACAATGTAAAGAGTCCACTGTTCCCACGACCACAGGCAGAATACAACCGTGGGGGTACACAGTGCACCCGTGACTTCTAATCTTGTTACACAGGCAGGAGTGTCCCTTGCAGGACACCCCAAAAATTGACAAGACCAAAAGAAAGTGATAGTCCGAACTTTCTGGCTAGGGTATATACATACTCAGAATACAAGGGTGGGAAAGGCTGATGATCCATGGGTCGAGACAATTGTATGAAATGCATCCCATAAAGTGGAGAGTGGGCAGCATGTAGTGGTGTGTCCAGAACCGAGCAGGACCCAGAGTAAGGATGGGTGCTGTTTAGGAGGTGCGGGTGGGGGAACTATGGGTAGCTACTTATCGGTCTAGGTGTGCAGGTGTTGGCTGATGTGGGCCTATATTGACAGCCCTAGGGATGTAAGTGAATGTGTTCACTGGGCAGAGGCATCGCCCAATGGGCAGCTACACCCACTACGAGTCCCACTGCAGCTAAGCACAGTAATCTATATGGCAAGGAACAGAATAACCAGATGTAGATGTATATATGTAGAGGTATATGTGTGTATATCTACCCATAGCGACATAGATATAAGTCTCTCCCTCTCCGTAGCACAAATGTGTACATACAGAGACAGAATACAGATACATACCCACATATAAATATATACATATGCAGTAACCCATAGACCCATATGTTGTTAGATATATATTTGTGTATAGATATATATATATATATATATATATATATATATATATATATATATATGTATATATATATATATATATATATATATATCTACAGCAAAATATAAATATACATGTGTGCATACATATACACATTATCTGTATATAGCAATGTACATAGATATATATATGTGACTGTAAATATACATATGTATATAGCAAGGATATGATACAGCAGTTACGAGTTACATATATTCACAGGTCATGCATATGGGGGTGAGGGGTCCAATAAACAAACGTGTAACACATAGCATCCACCCACCCCACCCCCCCAGCTAGGCCGTTGAGACATACAGACACATATATATACAGCAAAATATAAATATACATGTGTGCATATATATACACTATATCTGTATATAGCAATGTACATAGATATATATATGTGACTGTAAATATACATATGTATATAGCAAGGATATGATACAGCAGTTACGAGTTACATATATTCACAGGTCATGCATATGGGGGTGAGGGGTCCAATAAACAAACGTGTAACACATAGCATCCACCCACCCCACCCCCCCAGCTAGGTCATTGAGACATACAGACATGCAATAAAAGTAAACACACCACTGATTCCCAGACCACCGGCAGGATACTACTAGTGGGAGAGACCTGCCAGGTCTAATCTTGAAACATAGACATCGATGTCCCTTGTGGGACACCAAAAATTAATGATCATCGGAGACAACCCCAGTAATGATTCATCAAACCAGGCTGTAGATGTACACGGACCAGTAGGTTGTGCAAACCTGATAACCCATGGGTCAATACAACGTACGACATGTCTCCCGACATGGGAAGAGTGGGCAGTGTATAGTGGTGTGTTTATACCCCAGCTGCACCCGCAGTAAGGATGAGTGCTGTAGAGGAGTGGCAGGTGGGGGAACTATGGGTATGCAATTATGGGCCTAGGTGTGCAGGTGTTGGCTGGCGCAGTCGTATTAGGACTGCCCCGGGGGTGTAAGTAATATTCCAAAATGGGCACAGCTGACACCCATACCTCTCAACCCCTAAGAGCAAATCCACTGGACAAACCATTGGGGGAACAAATAGGGACCATACCTCTGAACTGTCCCCATTTTCCAGGGACATCCCTGATTTCAACTCAATTTCTAACTCTGTCCCACTTACACCCTCCTAAAACTAGTGACTTTTGGAGGAAAGGTGATGAATTGCAAGTAATGAATAATGACAACAATTAAGAGTTATAAACATCATTTACCTCATAAAATTTGTATGAATTCATATGCTCTGAGTCTGTCAATGTGTCAGGTTAATAGCACCAATAATTTAAATGTGTCCCTGATGTTGTTATGCCATGTCCCTGATTCAGTTTGCATTTTTCCCCAATCGTATGAGAGGTCTGATAGGGTCAGAAAGCACATATTCCACTGACAACCTTAGAAAGAAGGATGGGAGTTCCAAAACCCAATTACTTGTTTGTATTGAAGAGTGTCAGTTCCCATGTATTAGCCAGACAGGTGCAGATTGTAAGAGGAACACACCAATAATATGAATCAAACTCTGGACAGGCCGCAGATTCCGTACAGTCAAAGGGCATGCTTTTGCCTAATGGGCAGCCATTCCTGATACTGTAGGCATGTAATCCAATGTAATAGGCATCACAAGGTAATATCGTAGTCCTCACCCCCACCCAGGGGTGTGAATGTCAAATGCAAACACCAAATGCAGTGCATTTGCAAGTGCGGAAGCAAGCGTGTGTAAGCCTGTTTTGCCTCCAGTATGTGAGTATTACACTGGTAAAGCAATGTAGAGGCTAACCGAGTGTAAGAAGCAGTAACCGGATGTTAGCATTGCTTAGCTCCGCACAAACCCACGCACGCCTGCGCACAACTGCTTTAATGTGCCTTAACCACTTCATATCCAATGGCCTTGTTCTGCCCAGCAACAAAATAGACAGCCTCTGCAAGGCTCAAAACCAGGACCCTGCACACACAGCTATTGTGATTTAGCACTAAGTCATGGCAGATATACAGACATCAGATCTTATCACAAACATATCATCCAGTGCAGTCATTCAGCAGTATAGGAAATGTATTCCATCATGTAGATGTATGTGTGAGTGTTTATGTCCAGATATAGATACATACATATATATAGATATATCAGGAACATCCCATGTGACAACAAAGCATTACAAAGGAATGAAAAGGGAAACACCAGCAATGTCTGTATTATGTAGTGGTGTTGTCCTATATAATATCAAGACTCCCTCAGACAGACATGTGTCATTAATACATGCAAACATTTGTACATTGGCCAGACACATCACTCTGTGCATGTTATTTACATTAACACAACAGTTCCTGTCAAATCATTATGTGAGAACAGTACTCTTGCAAGGTACTGTGTGCAACATCATCAACATGATAAAGGTAAATGGGGTAACCATAGAAGGACCGGTAGTGTTGTATGTACAATGGGATCGTCAACATCACATGTACCTGGAAGCTTTAGGAGTCATATGCATACTAGGATTGTGTGCCTGAGAGACAAGGGTGAGGACAACTAAAGTATGTTGTGATGCATATTAAAAGGGTTACATGTGTCCAGTGGACACGTGTGTGAAATGGACAGCGATGTATGAGGCAAATGTTGTTCTAGAAACCAATTGGCCTTTTGTTTCCGTAGGGTGAGAATGGGATGTGGGCGAAGGAGAGAAGGTATGCTTGTGGAGGATAGGTATGGTAGGATTACAGCCAAGACAGCATACAGGGTTGGTATATTACACATGTGGGGTATATATCTCAGATGGGGAGGAGGGTTCGGCAGTCACAAGCCCATGAGCCCCCAGATGGAAACAGTTGGACGGAGGTCCCCAGCCATGAGCAGCCACCACTGCACCAAAATAGCTCCAAAGGTGGCAGTGCTTGGGGCTGTCTAGGAGGGGCAGCCTCACCCTGTAAATGTGACACTCTGTCCTCAAGCTGGTGTATCTGGCTTTGAAACCCCTTATTGAGCCCCCTACGTACCATGTCCGGGACTGCACGACAGTGGATATGTTCCTGTCTGGACCTGCTCCCAGGGGGGACAAGCCCTATCCTCACTGGCGGTACCAGCAGAAGGTGGTGCAGAGCCAACAGAGGTGGAGGTCCAAGGCTGGGCCCTAGATGTGCTGGTGCCCAGTGCCATGGCCAGCTGATGTGGGACAGGAGGTTCTGCCGGGACCTCCAAACTCATACAGCCTATGGTGTTGCAGTTTAAGCACAGATATGGCTTAGTAATAGTCAACAGCATTCAGGATTACTTATAACAGCATGCATAGATATGACCATCAACCCAACACAACAGATGGTATACATTTGCAGAGGGAGCACAACACATGCATATATACTGCATGACATCTGTACAAAGTGTAGAAGACTTGTGACTGCAGCTATGAACAGTGCATTATTGGCATGTCACTGAAACCCCAGACAGTGTCTGTCGTACCACAGTTTCATGTGCATATGTCCAATCAGGGATGCAATGGCAGTAACTCATCACTATCACCATGTACTGAGTGCAGTCCTCATACTATGCTCCTGCAGTTCACAGATGTGTGTTCAGTGAGTAACACAGGAAACAAATGGTTCCACACAATGACCAGTCCACAGATGGCCCTACAGATGGGGTCCCTCACAAATGGAACACTGTCTTGTCAGTTTTAAAACATGCAGAATAGCCATTACCACACACAACTTGTTAAACAGGCAGTAGTCTCAATGAAGCATAGCTACACTTACATGCTGTAGTCATGTCTGGCACATCACTCTCCTGTCTTTAGGTTATTTCCCACTGTGTACGTTGTTTGAGGAAAATCCAGATATCAACTGTGATGGCATTTACCAAACACCAGATCCTAGTTCCACTCACAGCGACTGTCATGGGCAAACACCAACATGATGTTCCTAAATACTGTACTGTGTTTCCATGCGATTGGCTATGGGAACATCATCACAGCTGTTCCACATGCAATCGGCTAGAAAAGGAATGCAATAGGTGCAGAGGCCATCACTTGATCATGACCATCACTTACAAAACACAAGCTGCTGCTGAGCAGGTGTACAACTCCACATCCACCAGAGAGTGTGTGGGAGGGACAGACAGAGGCAAAGTACATCAGAGAAGGGCTTGGAGACTAAACCCTAAGCATCGTCTGTCACACACCTACCAGTACAGGGGTAGAAACCCCTGACTGACTAGTCATTACTATTACAAGTGCATGCAGTTACTCCATGTGCCACAAAGCTGACATGCTGGTGTGCTGTAATATATGTGTGCTGTTGAGCAACATCTGCAACAGAGATATAGTAGACATACATTAGGCGTAGCACACATGGCTGTCCACATGAACGGATGTCATTGTCAACACAACCACACTCTCTAATGGACTCACATTGGCACTCTTTGCCAGGCCCACAAATACACTTCCAAAATACTTAGTTTGCCACACTGCAGTAATGCACAGGTACTACATGCACCACAGGGGATATCTGGAGGTTCTATGGGCTAAAACATGTGAACGTGTTTGACATCTGTCTGTATGCCAATGGGAGTTATACTGGGAGTGACTGTGGTTGGGAGCATCATAGCCCACATGCAGACACAAGGTGCCAGTACTGACATGCATGTGTGCATTGCTTCATGGGTGTGTAGTGGCTGGCTGTGCAAGATGGCTTTACAAGGCGGGTTGAGGGGTAAACCTTGGCATCACAACACCCAACAATGGTGTGCAGTGTGGTACAGGGGTGTAGTGTCTGCATTGTCCCACACAGATGGGTATTGTATGAACTGTCCTGACATCCTGGTTACCATTGTGTATGGCCATAGCTTTGCAATGCATGCCATGTCTGTGTTAGATAGTCCTTGACATGGGCATTGCCTGGGATGTGCACTTCTTACAATAATATACAGTGACATATACAAGTGTACCTGGTTTGGCTGGCACATGTTGTGTACACAGACTGTTATCCTCTGATATGCCAATACTAGCCTGGTGTGACAGGACCTGCTTATAGACAGCAGGTTGACCCTGCACCTGCATTGATTGCAAGATACAGGTATTCCCTGGTGTCAGTGGCATCGGTCCATACAGGGCACATGTGTAAGGCATTGTATGGCCTCTGTGGATCACATTTGATGGCACCACATATGTTACAAGCATCCAGTGTGGAATATAGTGAAGGCACACTGTCTGCAATTATGTGCCTATTGTACTGCTGTACAGGGTGCCATGCCCTCTGCAGCCCACTGCAATCACACCATGCCTACTATTTGTCATCAATGTGCAGGGTACTCGCAACATAGCGGGATATTCTAGCCAAGTGTGTTTGTGTATGACACATGGGTTCAGAATGTATTCCGGGTAATAGTAGGGTTGCATACTTTGTTCACCAGGCCTTTTGCCAAATGTAGCGGTATGGCTTGCCAACACAGTCCCTTGGCTGACTGACATCTGTACTCCCCGTGAGGTGGACATTGTGACATATAATACGGACACCATATAGGAAAACTACAAAATTTGCTCCCCAACATGTCCAGTGGTTAGACACTCACAGCCACCTCCACACAAGCTCTGACTGTCAAACACACACACACATCTGCCATGTCTTGGAATAGAACCCCTACCTAACTAGTGTATCACTCTACAGCATTATGCAGTTACAAGCCACGCTACGGAGATTACTGGGTTACAGCAATCCCAGAGGTGTATTACTAGGTGGGTGACAACAGCATTATTGCCAAAGGTGGTTATGTGAAGGCATTGTTAATTTCTCAGGCAGATACACACACACACACACACACACACACACACACACACACACACACACACACACACACACACACACACACACACACACTTGACCTGTCTGGGATTAGAACACCTACCAAACTAGTTTAGCACACTACAGCATTAAGCAGTTACAGCACATACCATGGAAATTATTGGGTTATAGGAGTCCCAGAGGTGTATTCATAGGTAGGTGACATCAGCAGGATTGCCAAACAAGGGCATTCCAAGTGTACTGCAAGTTGTACATTTCTGTTACCTGCGTGTACCCGCTGCTTACTGTCACGAAAACAAATTTACACCTGCTTATAACTGCTTAAAAGTGTCTTATGCAGTCCTAATTGACAGTATCAACAAGGCTTGCAGGTCTTGGACCCTGGACCATGCACACTGAGGTCACTGGATATACCACTAAGCCATCTGGCTTGTATACATGATGCATGGAGTCTATAATGCACATCCTACTAAAGGTATTCCACAGTACTGAAAACAAATGGGACAGTCACTTTGTGTACATATGTACAGTACCTTTGAATGTACTGTACTCTGTGAAACAACAAAGACAAGTCTACATCTGTACAACTGTCATAACTATATATATATATATATATATATATATATATATATATATATATATATATATATATATATATATATATATATATATATATAAAACTATATATATATACACCTATGGGATGTGTATACACACATACACACACACACACACACACACACACACACACACACATATATATATATATATATATATATATATATATATATATATATATATATATATATATATATATATATATATATATATATATATATATATATATTTATATGCATATACATAAACACAGCCATAGCCATATATATAAAAAAACAGAGGTATCTCTTGTGTTATAACATTTAAATCATAAGCAGTTCACCAGAGAAGGGATGGTTGTTGTGTATGTGCAGTTTGGGGTGGGGAATGATGGCTAATGTAATCTACCCCGGGGATTGTGGAGTTAGGGTGGTGGAATGATGGGTATGGACCTACACCCCAGCGACCACTTCTGTGTCACAGTTCAACAGTGGCACAGGACAATAACAAATCCAACTGTAGTCGTGCTTGACCATGTATTCTTTACCTTTCCTAACTATGTAATACTTTGTAGACACCGGTCACCACAGATGGCTACCATTGTGTGCTAAAAGACATTACACATGTGTATGCCTGGCTACAGGGTAGTCACACACACAAACATGCACACACTTGCCAGTATTGTGCATACATGTCTTTTCTATGTAAAGGTAACTAGTACAGTGGTATGCAGTTGGGGTATGTGCCACAGAACACATACAATTACACTTATTCTGATTCCACTTCTGAGCTGGGTTACATCACAGGACTGATTACTTGCAGTGGGGAGGGGAGAATAGAAAGGTTTAGCAGTTGACAAGGATAAAGGCCAGAGCAAAAAAAGGTATAGCTGTAAACCTGTGTGTTTAAAGTAGGTGTCCATTACAACCTGTATGCACAAACAAGACACATCATCTGCAGGTAGGCCTGAGAGGTATAGTTGTAACACAACAGGAATCTGAACTGGAATATGGACATCTGTGGAATGGACAACTACTATCACTATACAAAATTACAGTGGGCATGCTCATACACAGTAGCACATGGCCATTTGGGATGCACTATGACTGCAACTACACAAGGTTATACTGGGCATGCTCATACACTTAGTAACAAAGGGTTGTTGGATGCACTGACTCAAATTACACAAGGTGGCAGTGGGTACACTCATACAGTTGATAGCACAGGGCTGTTTGGTATGCACTCCGATTCTAATCACTGAAGTCCACAGTGTGCATGCTCAAACACATGTACAGAACACATTGTAATGGACTCCTATTGTAAACACACAGGTTTACAGCTAGGTACATCTTACCTGTCAGTGTATATGCACATCATACTGGTTTACTACCTGATACCTGTATGTGGCCCGTAAATGATTTATCTGTGTCTGTGCTGTTTGATACACATGCATTCATGTACATGAAGTACTGACATATATATGTTAAGTATACACATTCATGCATGTGTGGACGTGACAGGCAATAAGTTACCTGGGTCACACAGGCAAATGCTACCTAAAGCATGTGTCACACACTTTGCTACCCTGAAAGGCATACATTGATAGCAGGTTGTGGACAGTGGCATTATACGTGGAACAGTGGCATGTGCAAGCATAATGTGTGAGCCGCCTTGTGTAATGGTACTGAGGTGCAGGTGTCAAGATGACCTCTCCTGGCTGTGTTAGTAGTTGTCATTATTAGCAGGGCTGCTACCTAAGTATATCTCACATTGGTCATATACACAAGTTCTGCTGCAGTCCGGCATTTGCTACCAAGCACATTAATGCCACGCGCAGTGATGTCATGGTACGAGTGGCAACTGTTAGACCAAAACAATGAGCCAATGTCCTGCTGTTATTATGAGGTTGCCCAGTGTCTCTCATTCTGGGCTGTCATGACCAAACGATGAGACTTCAAGACAGAGCACATGCATCCATGTTTCATGTGTGTGTGGATAATACCTAGGTTTCATGTACCCATATAGCTGCATTCCAAGGCAAATGCCCTACACCCAGAAGTAACACCCTGACACCTACATGACAACTGCATTGGATGCTTATGCTAACCAGTGCTAGATGTGTGGATTTAGTAATCCATTTACTCAATGTAGAACCTACAATGTGGAATACTGACATCTGTGCAGTGAGGAACACCTGACTGAAGGCTCTGTAGTGCACAATTGCACTACCACCATATAACTTAGATCCAGGCATGTGGGCCATAACAGTGGTATGGACCATTCCAGGTGGTGGTGTACACATATTCATAAAGGCTACTCACATATAAAGACCACTACTCTGACATACAGGTGACAGTGGCAAATGCTGCATTCTAGGTTGTATCCTCATATACATCCACCACCTTGTCCCCAGACTACCAATACACATCCATATGTGGTATGACATAGTATGGTAGACCTCCAGATAACGCTCGATTGGTGGACTGTACCTAGGCCTACATCAACTGTACAAAGTACCAATGTACAGACACAGCTGCATAATGTGTTATGCAATGCAATAATACCACTGTTTGTTACCAGCTCAGCTGTACACATACCAGGGTCCCTCAGATGTTGTCAGCATTAACACAGTCGACTGTTGCTGTATACCAGTAAACAACACCCTCATGGTTGGATATGACCTAACCGTACCTGCCTGGATATGTACATCCCACACTCATACAACATAAATGACATTACCACAGCTTTCGTTATCCTAGTCATTACACACATGCACATGGCAGATAGCATGTTAACAGTACATAAGTTTTGATATCTATGTTAACAGAGGTAATATTCCCTCTCTACTGGTCACCCATGACACCTATCATATCATACAACACACCATGTGGCATGTATGTCTTTAGACATGTCCACCTAATGCAATGCCTACAAACATACCCAAATACAGGACCATAGGACCAACACAAGGCCTGTATAGACAGACACAGGGAAATCCAGCTTGGCTCTGTATGTTCCTAAGTAATCACAGGTGATATGTACATAACATGTACAGCCATGTGTGGCCACAGCTCCTACATGTACCCCATGTCAACAATTGCAAGCCATGCATGCTGTGTGCTGTCTGGACATTAGCCTTAGTACCACAATAGCCAGTGCATGCTGGGGTGAGATGTTTACAAGCCACAGACCTCGCACATGCTTGAATGGGTGTACTGCCTAGCTCTAACAGAGCACATTGCTGGCACTCTTCCAGTAAACATGAGGTGTGTGTGGCAAATATGATGTGCTCACTGTTGACCATTACAGTGTCCTGGCTTCACCATGGCACTGTCAAGTAATAGTTTGTAGGAGCATGACATGGAATAATGCTGTGTGTGTCTCGCTGATATGTGCTGTTGTAATATATGTACACTTGGCTACTCGGTGAAAGTAGTGGTGTCCTACCAGTACATGAATACAACATCCATTGTGGTGTAATGCTCAGCTATGTTTCACACATGGCATGGGGAAAGTGTGGAATGTATCCTCTTGACCTGCTAGTGCACTTACTGATGTAGAACACATATGTGTGCATGTATTGATGTTTGTGTAGAATCCATGTGTGTGCAGCGTCTTATGTCTGAAGGTGATTGTTGTGTTAGTACATCATGCTGTTGCAATACAGCCTCAATATTGCCAACTGTATATGGTGATATGCTCTAAGTACAGTAAGCCATACATGAGGTATGGACAGATGTTTGGACATGACTACTAAGTGGTGGGGCTTCTTTGCAGATGAATGATTACTGAGGACAGCTCACTGGTGTGTTACAACCAGTCCTACAATATCCTGTTTAACTGCTAAGGTCAGGTTTTGTTAATTGATGTGGAAGACAGACAATGTAGAATGCTGTAAGGGTGACACTGAAGGCAAACCTCATGACACCTGTAACAGTAATACCTCCCCTGTGCATATATTGGGCATATATCAGCACAGTTGGCAAATGAAAGAGTCAGTATGCATTGTACCGGATGCGATAGTGCTGTGCTTCTTTAGTACCTATCATGAGATAGGTAGGTGTTTGATTCACAGTACTGGCATGTGTGGGTGTGTGTGTCCATATATGTCACATATGGTTGGGAATACATACATGTTATTACTCTCCTGAACACTGTTGTTGACACCAGTACAGAGTGAAGTGTAGAAAGAAAGGCATAGGCAGGTGGTTAAACCTCACACATGTAAAGTGTCTGTATGTGTGTGACATAGGTGTATATCTTTGTGAGTGCTGCAGTGTGTGTGTGTGTGTGTGTGTGTGTGTGTGTGTGTGTGTGTGTGTGTGTGTGTGTGTGTGTGTGTGTGTATGGCTGTCCGTGTGCATGGCTGTCTCTGGAGTGAGGCTGTATTTTACCATAGTGAAATGTTAATGCCCCCTCTCCCCATCCACTCAATGCAATCTAGCATCCCTGTTGATATAATCAATTGTAGATGGGCATTCTAACCACCTGTTAATATGTACACCCTGGGGTGTGACCTGTTGTTACATAGCCTACTGATGAACTCCCCTCCGCACATACACTCACTGCATTGTAGTATCCCTGTCAATGTCCTTGATGTTAGGTCATTCCAACTACCTGTACATGTGTAATCTCTGTGGCACGTCTTGTAATTGCATAGTACTATAATGATATGCACAAAGGCAGGGGTTCTCATCCAAACACTGGCAACTGTGTGTGTGTGTGTGTGTGTGTGTGTGTGTGTGTGTGTGTGTCAGAGTGTGTGTTACTGTGTCTGTGAATCCCTGAGTGTGTGGGTGTGTCTATGTTTGCATGCTGTCATGGCAGTGGGTATTACTGCTTCCCAATGAGAAGCCACAATTTTCCACTGACCTTTACCCTTGTCATCCGGCATACCACTCTTTTACTGCCTCTGCCCTCCAGGTAACTATACCTGTGATGTCACCCACTATGGATATGACAGCTCTGAACACAGTAGCTTACTACACAGCTATCATGCTCTTGGATCATTAGAACAGTAAACATAATTGAAACATGGGAGAATATAACTGTGATGTGGAAGCTACAAAGTGCAAGCAGGTATTGTCATACTGGCCTGTGGGTAGTCAACATATACATATGGGACTCTAACCGCAAACACCGACATCCCCCAGCATATGCAACTACACCTGAAAGAGGAAGTCAGAAAGTAAAGATCAACATACTGTTAGTGTTGTTACACATGATACATACTGTCAAACATACAAAATGCATTCTAAAACTGTAATACATGGTATGTCTGCTGCCTGTCAACACTACTCAACAATAGCAATCTACAATTGTCTACCTAGTATGTTCACCCTGTGCATCAGACCATATGTACATGTCCCTGCACCAATGGTTTGGATGACATGGATGCGGCACAGGCATCATCATATGCACAGGGTGATAATGTTTGCCAGAGGCCTAGGCTGCACCATTGGATGACATCATGTGTGTGTGTTAGGGCCTGTGATATCATTGGGCATGTGTGGATGTTATGCACTTGTGTGTTTTGGTGCCCTACATTTGTTTCCAGTGTGTGTGTATGTATGCACACAGGTCTGGCATGTGGCTGGCCTACAGAAGGGCATTACTGACAGCTGCAGACTGTACAAGGCAGGTTTCACCATTCACGGTGTCCAGCCACAGGCATGTGACCTGCGTCTACCAGGGGTTGCACGGGCACTCCCAGGCAGAGGTCCATATTGGTTACTCTCTGATGACACATGTCCACTGGAATCGTGTCCCTGTTGGGACCATCCAGGACCATGTACACGTGGCCTACTGTGTCCTGGTGTGGACTGCAGAGCACCAGCTGCACTGCTGCTGCTACTGCCACTATGGGAGCAGGCATATGCAGTAGCATGTTCATGTAGACCTTCAACAGGTGATGTAGCTGACCTATGTCCACATGCTCAATGCCTCACTCCCACCAGATGTTCCGGCACAGACATTCCACGCTTGAAGATTGAATGCCATGGTCAAGGACTCCCACCATATCACCCAATTGTCTACCAAAACATCTGCAAGATGATGGTGAGCATTTGCAAGTGCCTGGATGTTGTCAGTTAATGAACGGACAGCAGCCCTCTGAAGCTCAGACCTTCTTTGCTGTGCCATTCAGCACGTGCCTGTACCTACATTACAGCCCAAAACATGTGTCTGGTACACTCAAGATGTTCAAGACATGTTATGTGGTGGTTTCATGTTATGCCTACACAAGCTGTACACAGACCTGTATGATGTTTAGTGTTTCACATTTGCAATATCACCATTACACAAAGGCCATAGTTGTATTGCGTCGAGCCAATGTACGACAGGGTGTACACACATGTACATCAATTCTACTGTGTGTGTTGCTTCATGTCTCTGGCAATCCTCCATGGCCATGTGTACACATCTTCAGTCCAATGGTTGTGATGGGAATCTTATTTCACATGTCAGTGTCATCCCATATGACATACACCCATAGATGTCATATGCTCCACTGAGGACAGGGTATGCAGACAGAGAGTGGTATGTATGGGATGTGAGACATGTTTTGCAGGTTAGTTGAGCAGTGTTGCAGTCAGCCCACTACATGTCATGGACATGTCGGATAGCACATGACATTGTGTGACATTCATAGCAAGGGTATACTCCACAAGGGTGTATCCTGTGGGCCGGCCATACTCCAGCTCCAACACATTTAGAGTGTGTGCACACATATGCACTCTGTACAGTACTGTTCGTATTCCCAACATGTGTAATGCTGATATGTAGTACCTGCCTCTACAGTGGAACACACCTTCACCATTGTATTCACTGTTATCGACACATCTGGCAATGACAGATTGGAAGGTTTAGTGTAGGCGTTTCATATAGTCTTCAATGGTTTCACATAGATAAACAGTGTGATGCATTGCAGGTCTGACCAGTGTCCATTAACTGGACCACCATACATTATGTGTACATGTGTTACGGCAGATAGCATGCAATTAATATGTTCCGTGCATTATCTAGCCTGGTAAATAATAACAATCTCACCTGACACAGATTGCTGTCGCTGCAACACACCAGAGGTACCTAAACAGGAGTGTCACAGCATTAAGATCATGATCCACACCTGTGTGATAGCTACAGGATGTAATGTTCATGTTAGCACATAAGCCAGTACAATACCCTATGCTATGGAATATGCACATCTGTGCATACATAGAGTAGCAGACTATAGTATGTGGCATGTGTGCATACTTGACTTGCATATGATGTTACATTACATATTGTACAGTAACACATGTAACTATGTGAAATATAGTTGTGTTTTATGTGCAGTAGTGACTTAACTGGCAACTCCAGGCACGGTGATTGAGAGACACCCACCTCCACAATACCAGCTAAAGCTTGTGGATGGAGGTCTGCAGGTGTCCCCAGGTTGGCAAGTAGCTCCTCGGTACATGTGAGTGGGGGCTGGTTGAGTGGCCCCCCACCTGTTGCACCTTGTTCCCTGGCGATTGCATTAGCACACTGTTTCACCCATCTTATGAGGTCAGCGCAGTGTTGGCACAACTGCTGATAGGTGTGATTGTGACCGCCAACATCATTTACCCTCCTGCAGAGTTCCTCCCACAGAACATCCCACTGCTGTGCATCCTGTGGCACATGGCTGAAGAGCGTTGTGTGGTTGTTGAGGAGGTATGGGATGAGGACCTCATCCTCCAAGCGGCTGTATGCCGGCAGTCTGCTACATGGCATACCTGGAAGACATAATGATGGAGACAGGTCACAGTAAATCACAGAGAAGTACAGCAGTACAGTTGAACATACATGAGTATCACATTTATTAAGATTACAAATAAATCTTTGCAAATCTACATGACACTAACATCACAGATATGTATAAGTCACACACATTTGACACCTACTGGTGATGGGATGTTATCGCCATATATGTGTGTGTCATGTGATGACATTGCTCATACACCATGTGAATGTTGTCTTGAAGTGGGCATGTCTGTTTGCCTATACTGGTGTCTTTACCTATCAGCACATGCCTGGATGTGTTCACATTAATGCAATCAACCTTAATGCTGTGTATATGTCACATATATAATCATACATAGCAGTTAGGGACTTGACCTGTGACCCTGCAGACTTGCAAACATGTATGTGTTTTGCCATTTACATCTACATGGCACTGTACAGCTGTGTAGCATCCTGCCATGTATTGCCTGTGTTGCGCATGTGTAACACATGGGACAATAGCTAGCCTGATGGTATTTGCAGGGTTGGATATCGCCTATAGCATGTATGGTCATAGTGATCTAGTAGGCTATATGCCCTGGGCCATTTATGACCCAAGGCAGACAGGTTACCTAGCTGTAGGCAACAGACAGGTAGGTTTCAGTGGCCATTTCAAGTAGTGCCACAGAACTGATACACATGGTTACTGATATATTTGGCATGCGATCATCACACCATGTCACAGAGAGGGGAGATGTGCAGCTTCACTGGACAGGGATGCATAGTATGGCAAGAGTATGCTAAGTGTATGAGACAGAGATCTGTCAGGCATGTTGTGATCCTTGTACTAGAAAGGTGGATGTCCACGATGTATGTGTTACTGTGGTTGGCACTGGTCTGATGTGCATGTATTAGTCAGACACCTTCTGTAGTGTTGGTTCTGCCAGCAGTCCAGTTGTCAACCACTCCTGTGACATAGGAATGTACACCTAGTTTACTGAGTGTAGCTGGTACACAGTAGGGGTGATGGTGTCATACGATCTGGCAAGGTCATGATATGCAGTGTGAATCAACCCTATTGTCATCTACATCTGTACCGAGTATATCAAATACATTGATAACAGTTCATAGCCATACAGACCAGACTCAGCAGGGTAGTTGTGCACTATGTCCCATTATCAATGGTGTCTCCCCCTTTGTGGGCTGTGATAACTGTTGCTGTGTACCATTCTGTGTGTACACAGCCTGACATTGAGCTATGATTGAACATGATGTGTATGTGCTGAATGTTCTTAAATTTGTGTAGGATACACACTGGGATGTTGACAGGTCCCAGGAAAGCTGTATGTATGGCTTTAGAGCGATTCAGCTTGTACCTGCATAGTCGTTAGTACAGGGGCCCTGTAGTGTACATGGATATATTACTAAGTGTACCTGTTTGGGGGGGGGGGTTGAGTGAGTTTAGGTTCTCCGAGACGCAATCTGGATGAATGGGTGATATTTCTGTAGGTGCAGTACTTTCCATGCCATGGTGCTGTGCAGCAAGGCAGGTCTTGTCATTGCCATTATGATTAATGACACAGCTATAGAATGCTCTGTGCTTGGCCTCAGAATATGTGGCTGATTAGTTTCACAGTAGCTTTGTGTGGTTTTATATGGCGTATCTGCATCTTACTGAGACTGACCAAGGGTCACTTACACTCATGTGTGTGCACTCTGTGGTACAGTTTAAAGCATGGTACCACCAGTTTGCCTTCTTGTTTGTGTTGGGTTGAATCCTGGTTCTGTTTCAATGGCACAATCACTGCACATATGTGACTGCTTAAGATTCATTTGTGTAGGATTCAGCATTTGCACATGTATTGTCCATCTGCATGGGTGCCATGACAGTCACCACTCTGCTCTTAGGAAACATAACATTGGCATTGGAGATTAACTATGTGTAGCATACTGTTAGCCCTGTTTGTGTGAACGCTGTGATCCAGGTCAGTGGGGTTGATGGAATCCAACATGCATTGAGCGCATGTGTTGGTACATGAGGAGTCTTCCCAGTTCATAATGGAATAGTGGTGAGTAGTCATTATTATGGTTCTGGCTCAGAACTAATCTTCCCCATTACAGCACATTATGACTGTTGGTTAGCCCGTGGCCTGGTGGGTGATCTGTCTCAAGGTGCATTTTGAATTCCACTTTGTCAGAAAGGTAGTTGCTCAGCATAATGCATCTGAAGTTATGCAAGTGTAACTAGCGTGGGGGTGTACATATCCTTCAGGAATATGGACACACCTGCGGCCCATGTGTGCCAATAAAGGATAATGGGCAAGAGGTGAGGTATGTGTTATAACATGGTCATGCAGGTGTGCTCTTCGGAGTGCCACTGCACAAATATGTTCTCCATGTTAGGGATTGACATATGTGCGTCCATACAGTGTTTCTGACATGTATCATTGTGTAGCGAGACCCGCATTTTATTGCTTGGCTGTCCCTGTAACAGCAGTGGACCCTCACTTGAACCATGCATGATGAAGGCACTATAGGGGAAGCATGAGCCCTAGGCAGCATCCAGATTCCCAGGGGTGACAGGTGCAGGCTCTGTCTGGCAAAAACATCATGGTCTGTCAACCATGTTATCTCAGGATGACAGATACTGGATAACCTTTGACATGCACCACTACACTAGACAATTGTGGAATACAATCCTTTTGTCCCTGTACTGCAGTATCATTCTGGTCAATGGCAGAATGCTACCCAGGCCTTGGGACATACCTGCATGGGCTACAACACCTGACAGTTCCTACATGTGTTTCCATGCAGTCTAGGCTACTGCATCACAGGTCATGCACAACAACATGAAACATGCCAGAGCCATGTGTATAGTTCAAAAGGTGGTCTGAGTGTATGAGTATGTGGCTAATCATGGCAGACAGGCAGCTGACAGTATGTATGCCCTCTTATAGGTTGGTGTGTAACATAGTGCTGTTGTTTGCATTCACAAATGAGTACTGTTGGGCATGTTTCCAGTCACGTGTTCAGAGGTGTGGCACAATTATGCAAACTATGTCATACAGTTTGTGTATTTCATTGTCTGTCTCTTCCTGCTTGGGGGGGGGTCACTTGTTTGGCCAGATACTTAGACGCGTCTGTGAATGTGTGTGATTTCTGGTCATGTGTGTTGGTGTCCTTACTGTGTTCTGGTAAGAGTATGTATTGGTTGTGTTGATAAGCTGCATGTGTTAACCTACAACTCATGACTGTCCAGTCATGGATGTAGACTGGGCTGCCTTCTAGCTTACCCCTGTAGCTGCATCCCAAACAATGTGTGGGGCATGGTGTTAGGTGGGTATAGCAGTGTACATGGCATAGAGATAACATTGGCCCATGATGGCCACATACACAAAGCTGAGATTAGTAAACACCAGTAGCTGGCTAGTGGATATGCCTGTATGAGCAGTCAGTACTACAAGTACCAAGTACTTTAGTTTACGTATTGCCTATGAAGATGTTTTAGACAGTGATGCTAATATGTCAATATTTGTGTTATGGACGTGACAACACTGGCTATTATGGAAACATTGTAGCTACCTTTAGCAGCAATCCTCCTCTGAGGAGCACATCACATCCTGTTAGTTGATTACAGATGATGCAAGTGTCTATAGGTCTGTTTCCTTCTCTGGGTATATACTCAAATATCCACCAGGACCATGAGCTCTGTTGAGTACAGACACCCACTCAAAAAACAGAGTCATGTATCAATAGACTCTGATGCCACTATCAGCATGATCAGGATATAATCAGATAGTGCGAGCCATCACCTATGATGTGGCTATTACACATGGTCATGGTCTCCTACATCTTACACTCATACTGCAGCTGTTACACTGGAGATAAAGATAATATGCAATCTGTTTCATTACCAGTGCAGTGCACTACCTTACATACAGTATTTGTAGGTGGCTGTTAGGTTGGCAATGAGAGGTTGGGCTACACAAACCTGGTAGTTCAACCAGTGTGTCTGTACTCTCAATATCCACTCTATGTATGTGTGCACATAGCCATTTGGCCCAGGTTCATAGTTTCATAGATTAGTACTAAGCTAACTGACATTGCGAGCCATTTTAAGCCTAGCCAATTATCCTTTGTGAGACTTAAACCCTGCACCTTGTGTTTGCAAGGCAAACACCTTAGCCATTAGGCCACCCTACCAACCCAGCCCTGTAACAAGGGTTACTACACATTTGCATAACATGTACACATGCACAGCTGTTATTGCTTGCAAACAATACTAGAGAGGTGGATATTACATGTGTTATGTGCAAGGATAGTTACCTGGCTCTTCCAATTATCTTTGCTATCATGCTCTTAAACTGTCAGATGAATACAAATGTTATGTATCCTGTCATTGAGTATTGTAATTAACAATAGACATAACTGCTGTTTGCATAACATCACAGAACTGCTATGTAGAATAGAATACAGATCTGACTAGAATACTGTGCATTATACAGTTATTGGCACAATATACCACAATGCACACCATATTTGCATGGTAAGCCCACCTTTAACATGATCATCTTACTTATACACCCATACATATGTCGACTGTTACAATATATCGACATATACTATCCCCTGTTATAGCACATCCTTGTTGGACCAATCCTGACACTGACAGTGGCTGGAAGCGAATTGGTGGGTTCCAAGCCCATATCATCCTTGTGTTGTATGTGGAGTTTGCTGTGTGACCTACAGCAGTACACACATAAAGCATTACTACTGCTCAACAATGCATCACTACAAGATAGCTATTTCCAGTATTGCACTGTTTGCACTGTAATTCTTACAGTACAGGTACTACATACACAGACATACTACATGTTATACATACCTTCTTAGTAATCGGAGGTGTTATTAACAAGTATAATACTCGTTTTCAGTTTGTCTTTCAGTGTTTTGCACTGTCCTACAGGTAGATACAGATGGTTTGAATGTGTGACAAGGCAACCTTTTATAGTTACAGATCAGTAATATGTGCTATCCCGATGACCAATTGGTGTTCCTAAGTAACTAATTACATGCACATCAGCTGATCTGCTACTGCCTTAGCCAATACCATGGCTACAGTGGAGTATAATCGAGTACTCTACTTGGGCGTTGTCCCTTTGCCTTACTTGTGAGGAAGACAGCATGGAAGTTTTGTTTGGAATCTATTGCAACAGGCTGTATGGAGACGAACAGTAATATATTGTGTGTAATGCCTAGAGGATTTGGCCTAAATGTGAGTACTGCTGTTATATTTCTGAACATTGCTACTTGTGCAGGGTTTGTCTGTACCTAATACTTCTGCATATGTTTCAGTCTGACCAGGTTGTTTGACCAGCTCAAAGCTGCATAGCTATGCATATAATGTTAGGGGGGTTACAGTGTGCGTACCAGACATATTTAGTTTGGTGTTACAGTGTATCATACTGTTCTGATAATCAGTACTCGGTAACACTTCCTGGTGTACGAAACTTTCAACCCTCTAAAACGGGATTAGTTCATACAAACCCTGTTACATCAGCAGCTGTTCAATTGTATAACAGCAACTATTTTACATAGGGCCATGTTAGTGTGTCTGTGTCCAGGTATTTTAAGGTTTCTGCAGATGTTGTACAGTAGTTGAATAATTGGTTATGGTATGACAGTATATATTGATCTAATTATTTTGGTTGTGGTGTAGATGTCGGTGGGTGGACATGCATGTGTGTAGGAACCCCTTTTATACAATGTCTACATGTGTGTGGGTGTTCTTTCCCTATGTGAACACCTATCCCTTAGTGGACTAATACTATGGTAATTGCAGGCTGATTCATTAAGGCACTATTAAATGCTTCCTGAATAGCATGCATGTACTGTTAGTCGTTGAATCCTTTTGGCAATACATCGGAATGTAATAACGTTTTGCAAAATGAAAGCTGTCTGTGTATTTCTGTCATGGATATTTGCAGTCATTGCAGTTGTGTTGATGATTGTGTCCATAGAACATAATTGTGATAGTGTATTGGCATATACTCTTCATATGTTATGTTCATATTGTTTGGGGGGGGGTGGAATGTGTGATTGCTATGGTCCATGTTATACTCAAATATGACCACTTTGGATGCTGTCTACAGACATGTATGTATGTGTGTGTGTACATATATATATATATATATATATATATATATATATATATATATATATATATATATATACATATATGTGTGTGTGCATATGTATATATATATATATATATATATATATATATATATATATATATATATATATATTTATTATTGCATACGTTTATATGTACCTCCATAGATGTGTAGATGTTTTTAACCTATCTATATATCTACATATATATATGTAGACCTGTATATAACGACATGTATCTATGTATCTCTCTCTCTCTCTCTCTCTCTATATATATATATATATATATATATATATATATATATATATATATATACACATAGATATATATAAGCATACACGTTTAATTGGGTACATGGCGGGTTATCCTATTTCAACACATTCCTCCCTTTTGTGTTTTAACCTGTCTGCATACACAACTGGGCTAGGTACATCCCAGGTAGCTTAGTGCTAGGTTATTCTGAGGATGGAGTACATGGTTGCAGGTTCTACTCCTGGAAGGTGTTATTATTTTACCTCTCAGAGTAGACACTGGTAGAGAAAGTGTAAATAATGCACATTTACGTGGTTGTGAGCAGGTTTGCCTATGGTCTGGGTGACGATAAGCAAAGGTTAAACGTTTACCATGTTTCCGCGCCGCTTACCATCAAGCAAACCCGCTTACAACTGCTTAAGAGTAATTTAATCCACCTGCATCCAACAGCCCTTATTCTGGCCCTCAAAATAACCAAACAGCCCTTGCAGGTCTTGAACCTGGGACCATGAACACCAGAGCCACTAACTTTACCACTAAAGCATCTGAGACATGTACAAAGGTTATGGTGTTTAGAATATACATTGTACTACAGACATTCCTCTCTGCTGAAAACAAATGTGACAGTCAGTTGATGTACATATGTCTGATACATGTTAATGTCCATATGTTTTTGAAAATTAGGTGTTGCAATGTGACATGACAGGGTGTATTATGAATGAGAAAGGTTCTTGCTTTGTATCCTTTTTATATTGTTCCCATACTCCATGTATACCCCTCCAGTTCACTTTTTGGACATCTGACCCAAGGCCTCCTTGATGCATGATTGCATTACCCATTATTCCTCCCCCACCCCAATCTTCACATACACAACAACCACCCCATATATGATGAATTAGGTTAATATTAATTGTTATAATACCAGAGCTGCATGTGTTTTGTGTACACTCCAATTCCTTTGGAGTGCTTCTGTGTCATGAAGTGTGTTCATAGATGTTTATATTTATGGCTATTGATGTAACTGTGTAATATACATATATATATATATATATATATATATATATATATATATATATATATATATATATATTTATATATATATGTGCATACATCACTGACATGCATATATATATATATATATATATATATATATATATATATATATACATATACATATTTCATATTAGTTTGTAACAGTAATACATATGTAGACTGGAATGTATTGGTTCACAAACTACAGTACATTACAATGTACTGTACATATGTACACAAAGTGACTGTCCCATTTTTGATCATTACAGTGAAATGCATATGGTATAAGGTGTTGTCTCAGACCATGAAACTTTTATACACCTCAGATGGCTTAGTGGTAAATCACATGACTATAGTGTGCATGGTCCAGGGTTCGACACCAGCGATGCTTTCTAAATGTTTTTTTACTGCAGAATAAGGCTCATTTAAGTAGTTCTAAGGATATTTAAAAGTGTTTGTGTGACATTATAGCAGCAGTTTAACACAGTTAAAAAAACTTTGTAACGTATAACCTGCGAGCACAAACACGGCCACATCCGCTATTTACTCCGGATATATACATGTCATAACATCTCACTATGTGCTGAAATAACATTACATTCTCTGTTGACTGTACTCTCCAGCACACATGCATTTATATGGGTGTTTCAAATGTTTATTATACAGACGATTACCACCTATATATGCAAGCTGTAGTTAAGGTATACTTTTGCACATGATAAGCATCCCTGCCTTTTTCGGGATTGTAACCTCAAATGCACAGAAATTATGCAGATGCTGTAACCATTACACTGTTGACATTAACGTTGCTTCCGCCTATTTCCTATTTAGATGATTTCTATGTGTAAGTTAGGCTAAGCAAAGGGTGGAGGCCCCCAAACTCACTGAGCTTCACGTACTCTTGAAATAACAACATATAACAAAAGTACTGTGAGACAATACATTACATTCCTAACTACATTAGGCATAGCCCCTCACTGACACACTTCAAGGGAAACCTTGTTGTGTGAATGGGTAAAAGACTATACACCCCTGGGATCATGTGTCCCAGAATCATACAGCCAGGGGGTGGGGGAGCCTGTCCAGTTTGATAGCTGCGAGACCTATTGGGGGAATTGAATGGTGTTGTATTGTCACATTAAGATGCCCTCTTTAGATCATTAAGGGACCCTATCACCCTCTACAACCCCAGTCTTCAACAGCTTCCAGCAACTCTGCCTGGAATTGCTTCATTGGCTATGCTTGACAGAGGCTCAATTACTTCATCAATGGTGCAGTGAAAGCCAACACAGTGTAGCTATGCATCTAATTGCCTTTGGGCAGATAGGTAGTAGGCTATCTGTGAACTTCTAATGTGCAGGTCATCACAGCCATACTATGTGAATAAACAGACCCTCAGATCACAATATATAGTGAGAAATCACCATGTAGTCAGGAAACAGTTGAGTACAGAAAGAACATACTGAACACTGATACTTAGTCACTCGAAAAGCCTATCTTGGAAGCTAGAAGACTTGTATAAGTTTAAGGCTTTCTATTGCTTACCAGTAGGTTACCTACAGGGTAGATGAAAAACAAGCACAGATGGGGGACATACATGCAATGATACCATACTGGCCTATGTGTCAGCCTTAGGCTTTGGAATACTGGCCAAGGCTATTGGCAACCCCATGGTGCCTTATTTAGGAGAGTCCCACAGGTGAATACCAACTCCATAAACAGCATAATAGCAGATTCAATGAGGATTATGCTACTCAACACCAGGGGTTGTGATCACAACATGCATGCACTCACAGCACTCCTCAGGATGGACAACATCAACATCTGTGCAGTAACTGAAATCTGTCTTAAAGCTCCTGAGAGCACACCAGCACTACCACACTACAAAACAAACTAGGATACCAAAAACAAACGAATCAACGAAAAGGTTCCAAAAACAAACCAGCATGAAATAAATGAGGAAACTAGTTTATTGTATTGTTAAGCGCTTTTCGTCGCCCACTATTGGGGCAACTTCATCAGACAAAAGTCAATTAAACAATTTAATAATATATAGCATCATCAATTAAGAATTAAAACACATTTAAAGTGGTACTAGTCAAATGACTACCCAGTCCTGACATTCTCAAATAGGTGTGTCTTTAAAAGTTAAAAACTTTACCACGTATAAAAATATTATAACAAAAACATTAACAAATAAAAATCCAAGCATATTAGTTTATATAAAAGTTGATGTGTTAAGATTAAATATAAAAAGAAAACTAAAAAACTACAAGCAGCAGTAAACACATATAAAATAATTTTTGTAACATCTACTTAAAGCATGTTTAATTCCTATCCAGACTTTTCAATTTCAATAAACAGCAGATATTACAATGTTCATTTAATCCTGGTTTGAAAAAATAATTTGTCCTCAATTGCCAAGATAATTCACAGTCTTCTAATAATAGATTGTATGGGCCCCCTCTAATATCAGTTTGAATCTGATCGAAAGCTGTAAATTTAAAACTATGTCCTACATTGGCAATAGTATGTTTTGCTAGGGCATTTTCTGTCTTACTATTTGATATTGCGTATATATGCTCATATACTCTCTCTTTTAGTCGATGTTCAGTTTTTCCTATGTAGAACGCTGAACATAATGTACATGTAGCTACATAGACTATGAGTTTTGAATTGCAATTAAGTTTGCATTTAATCTTATATTTTTTGTTGTTAATAGTGGCATACTCACTACAAGCCATGTGTTTACACATATTACAACTACCACAACTATACATCCCTTTTCAGGTACTAAAACTTTTTGTCATATTTGACTCTAAGATATTTTTAATGTTTCTCCCTTTTCTATACACTAAAGTAGGATATTCTAAAAACTTAGAATTAATGTTTTTATCTTGTTGAATAATTACCCAGTTTTTGTACAGTATCTTTCTCATAATTCTACTTTCCATACTAAATGTTGTAATATAACTAAACTGGTAATTTTTATTGATTTCAGTATCACTTCTACTTAGAATATTTTCATCTATTGTGTAGGTATTCATACTGGAATCAGTTTCTGTACTAGAACATCTACTCACAGTGCTTCTAAATCTATCTCTAGTTTCTAAAATTGGTACAATAATACTGTTATCTCTTTTACACTTAACTTCATTAAAGGTGTTCGTAAATAAATCAATAGGTTATCCTCTCTCAGTAAATAAAGTTTCTAATAACCTACATTCAACTAAAAAGTCACTGTCCAAAGTTGTCATACGGGCTGCTCTTATCAACTGCCCCTTCACTATGGCTTTCTTTTGTGTATACGGGTGTAGACTAGTATAATGGAGATAAGAGTTACAGAAAGTGTCTTTTCTGTGTATTCTAGCAATGTACTGCATAGCTGTTGGATCTTTGAATATATTAACGTCAAGGTAATTAGTGGATGAAACTTGGAAGTCTGATGTAAATTTGAAGAAGTTGGTAGTGTTGTTTAAATAATGTAGGAAGTTGTTTGTTAATTCTTTTGGTCCTTGAAATAGAATGAATATATCATCAAGAAATCGAGTGTAATATTTTATATACGTAGTCCACTCAGTATTCTTGAAGATAAAGTTAGTTTCCCAGTACACCATTACTGTGTTAGCGAGGCTGGCTCCGCATGGTGAGCCCATCGCAACCCCGCATTTCTGCAGATACAATTTGTTGTTAAATGTAAAATAGTTGTAAGTTAGAATTATATCAAGTAAAGTTGTAACTGTAAACATCTCATTAGATGGTGCACCTTTATTTATGAGAAACAAGTTGACCCATTCTATTCCTTCTAAATGGGGGATGGACGTATACAAATCTATAACGTCTATAGTTAAAAAGTTGTTTTTTTCCTTGTATTTGATCTTATTTATATTCTCTAGAACTGTCCACGAGTCTTTACAGACTTGCGGTTCTGTTTTTAAATACTTCTTCAGTATATGATCAACTACTTTAGCCGAAGCATAAGTGATAGAATTCCGTCCATCTATCAGTAGTCTAAGTGGTGGATTTATAATGTTTTTATGGATTTTTGGTGTTGCAAAAAGAATGGGTATCTTAGGCCAGTTCATAGTTATATAGTGATATGTATTGATATCAATATATCCATTCATAAATAGGTCACTAAAATAATTTTTAATCCTACTATATGCAGTATTCACTTCATTAATAGACACCTTGACATACGTTTCACTCTCCAATATATGTTCTACTCTATTAATGTAGTCACAGTTGTCAAATATGACAAGTCCCCCGCCTTTGTCAGGTTTAATCGTTCGAATGTCTAGTGATTTGAATGTGGAGAGAGAAGATAATTCATCAGTACTAGTATTACTAAGTCTTACATCTTTATGGAATACCCTATTTTGGTTGTTGCTTAAACAACGCAAGTCCAGCTCCATAAATAATTCAAAAGTGTTAAGTGTAGGATGCAAGGGAGAGTTAAATTCACTAACCACTCTAAGTGGATTTACAAGGGCCGGAGAATTTTCTAATAGTAAATTAAGGTTGAGTTTCCTTACAAAAAGCTTCAAGTCTTTTATACTTTGAACTAAGTCCATATGTTTGCTCGGGACAAAAGTTTGCCCCTTAGCTAAAAGTTCAACCAAAGCAGGGTCTATTTCTACACAAGAGAAATTGTAAATGTTAAAGTCTCCTGTTTTATTGTGAATAATGGCTGGACCAGTAATGTCACTCTTTACCTCTTTGGTTTGTTGTATGGACGAAATTTGTTTTTTTGATTCTGATGATTTTGATTATTATTGTAAGGTCTCTTTGGTATAGCACCCAATCTGGAATTGTTGTATTCATCGCCAGATACAGGTCTATTTGGATAAGGTTGGTTAACTTGTTCTCCATTAGGGCTCTTGTACTTTCCATTCCTGAGTCGCCCTGCCCATGTATTAGTATTTTGATTTCCATCTTTGTTACTTGTAGTTATTGTTACTAAAACTAGAGTCTAAATCTTCGTCATGTAACACAATAGTGTTAGCTGAAATAAAGGTAGTAGATGCGTCAGCTAGTCCATTCTGTGACAGGGGGGGATTTGGGTATGCTGTACCATTGTTGTACGCCAGTCTGTCTCGATTCAGTTTTTTGGCTTTGTTAGATTTGAGTTTCACTAATAACTAATCGATAGAGTTAAAAGATCTATCGTACTCAAATTTATATCTGAAGACGTCGACATGGTTAGTTATGGTAGAATTTAAGTCGGCGACTTCTTTTGATAAGTCAACAATCTGAATACTATAATGTTTAATGATTAAATCCATTAAGGCAAATCCCTGTTCGTCGAACAGGGTATTTAATTCGAGATGGAATAGAGAGTTAGCCACAAGCCCTGTAGGATATAAATGGTGCCTTAGCCCCTTCGGGACTATGCGTTGTCTGCTGCATTCTTGAAAGTAATTTACTTCTAGTTGAAGTTTTTTAATTTTAAGTAATTTTGCATCAAGTAACTTAAGGTTTTTAGTGAGTATTTGTACACTGACCTCAGGTACTGCAGTGTTGTCAGCCGGTCGCTCCGATGAATTAACATGTCCAAAAGTTAGGTTACTGGTATTGTAAACCCAGTCTTGGAAAAGTGGAGCTCCGATAAGCTCTCGAACGCTGTTACTAAGTCCTGAAGTTGCCCTGGTCTCGCTGTTATCGTCACTCGAATTATTGGTGTTAGCAGTATTCCATGAACCTGAAAGGTGAACAGGTGCTTGATGTACGTGTCCAATGTTGTTGTTAGTAGGACACGTAGTTGTGTTTTGTTGCCCTGACTGGGTGCCATTCTCACACAATGGCAGATAGTTGGTTATACAAACTCCAGGACTCAAATTAGGTGTCCTCATTGGTAAAGGCAGTGTCCGTTGTCCTGTCTGAATAGAACCCAAAGAGTCAGACGAGTCTATAATAGAGATGGTACTAGCGTTCGAACTCGGAAATTGGGAGTCCAAGCATGAAGACAGATTGTCAACTCATTGGGTTAACACTAAAATTAAAGCTGTCAGGTTTACTTCTTCCGAACAAGCCTCTCCTCTGGCAGTCTCAGGTGGCGTTGGACAAAGTATATCCTCACATTCACTGTGGTTGCTGGAAGCCATGTTAGAACACGAAACAAACTAGGATACCAAAAACAAATGAATCAATGAAAAGGTTCCAAAAACAAACCAGCGTGAAATAAATGAGGAAACTAGTTTATTTTATTGTTAAGCGCTTTTCGTCGCCCACTATTGGGGCAACTTCATCAGACAAAAGTCAATTAAACAATTTAATAATATATAGCATCATCAATTAAGAATTAAAACACATTTAAAGTGGTACTAGTCAAATGACTACCCAGTCCTGACATTCACAAATAGGTGTGTCTTTAAAAGTTAAAAACTTTACCACGTATAAAAATATTATTACAAAAACATTAACAAATAAAAATCCAAGCATATTAGTTTATATAAAAGTTGATGTGTTAAGATTAAATATAAAAAGAAAACTAAAAAACTACAAGCAGCAGTAAACACATATAAAATAATTTTTGTAACATCTACTTAAAGCATGTTTAATTCCTATCCAGACTTTTCAATTTCAATAAACAGCAGATATTACAATGTTCATTTAATCCTGGTTTGAAAAAAGAATTTGTCCTCAATTGCCAAGATAATTCACAGTCTTCTAATAATAGATTGTATGGGCCCCATCTAATATCAGTTTGAATCTGATCGAAAGCTGTAAATTTAAAACTATGTCCTACATTGGCAATAGTATGTTTTGCTAGGGGATTTTCTGTCTTGCTATTTGATATCGCCTATATATGCTCATATACTCTCTCTTTTAGTCGACGTTCAGTTTTTCCTATGTAGAACGCTGAACATAATGTACATGTAGCTACATAGACTATGAGTTTTGAATTGCAATTAAGTTTGTATTTAATCTTATATTTTTTGTTGTTAATAGTGGCATACTCACTACAAGCCATGTGTTTACACATATTACAACTACCACAACTATACATCCCTTTTCGGGTACTAAAACTTTTTGTCATATTTGACTCTAAGATATTTTTAATATCTGAGAGATTACCAGCACTACCACACTACAACCCATACCACACATTTCAGCCACAGAACATGGACTGACAGACATGGAGGGGCTGTATCCATATTCATCAGGGATATCTACACCTCCAGGTTAGTGGGGCAGCATGATACCTCTGTGATCATCCATGTGCAGCTAACATCAGCCACAACTGCAATGTAAACTGTGGCCTGCTACAGATCACCCTCCATGACCCAGGACCTCCACTCCACCTACCTGGAGACAGTAGAGAATATGACAGTCCTAATGCACACCCTGGCATTGGTCGATGTCAACTACCATACCATTAACTAGGAAACGTACTCTGGTACTCACTTCCAGGCCCAACGCTTCCTGGAATTTATCACCTCATATGCCCTGTATCAGGTGGTAACCTCCCTAACATGGGGTGGAAGCTACTAGAAGTGGTCATCACCAACACGGGCAACAGGTGCACCTCAGAGGAGGTTAACCGGTCACTGGTTAGATCTGACCATGAATTATTCACTGTTTCCACACCCAAGCATCTCCCCCACCCATGGATACCATAGTGTATACTTTTCCTGCAGCTAAATTTACACTACTAGTGACAGGGGTGGGGGGTTTCACAGCCCCCACCCTAAGGGGAAACATTGCATGAGATACAGACAGATTTACAAATGCAGTCTATAAGCACCTACACAGATGTATGGATTGTGCCATCACTGGTAACCAAGACTCACTCCTCCTAGACAAGGACACTGGTCTTGTGGACCTCTGCAATAAACAGGCTACACTAAAGAAGTAGGACAGTGTTCCAGACACACAGTGAATCCCACGAAGGGCAGAGATCTGTGACCACTATTAGTATGATATGTAGGTCCCTCATGACATCATCCAAGGCTAACATCAGCAGGGGAATATGCAAGGATTTGAAAGATAACTACAAAGCCTTCTTTGGCTATGTCAAGGATCTACATGGTGCCACACAGGTTTGCACTGTGCCGGTGAAATATAGCACAAAATATGCTGAACTTACTGATATCCCCAACATCCTTGTAGATACATTCGGTGCATACTTCACCCCCTAAAAATCCCATAACACTACCCAAAAGGTACAGTATCCCACACATCAGAGACACACAGGTGGAAATGGCCCTCTCTAACAGCAGAGCACAGCATCAATGGAGGCAGATGTTGACCCAGACTGCATCTTGCAAACTGTACAAGACAACCTGCCCCCCACTTAATTAAGCATTCCTACCTCAGCTGCTCTACAGGCTACATGCCCATACAATGGCACGTGACAACAGTTATTCCACTCCATCAAGGTGGAATCACAACTGACCATGGTAACTACCACCCCATAAGACTGACTAGCCTGGTCTTCAATGGTATGGTTCACATCCTCATGGCACTCATTAACAAAGACATTGGTAACCTCCGAACACGTGACCCAACCCAGGTCAGCTTGGTTGAGTGCAGTTCATGCCTACTGAACCTGTTTGACGTCTTACATTCAGTCACCAAGACATTAGATGATGGGGGAGGTGGTTCACACATATTACCTGGACCTCGCCAAGGCTTTTGACACCATGCCCCATTCAGGTATTATTAATAAACAGACCAGCCTGTACATTCACCCATACATCACAGGTTGGGTTAGCAATGGGCTTACACACAGAACCCACATGGTACAACTAGCGGTCTCCAGGTCCAACTCTTGACCAGAACAACTGGTGTCCCACAGGACTCAGTTCTGGGAGCCCTACTGTTTGGCATATACTTCTCAGAGGTACAGGTAAACACAGGTGAACTACAGCAGACCGTGTTTGGCAATGACTGTGAACTGGGAGCCATGATTGAATGCTCAGCTGACACAGACATCCCTCAAGGGGCCTCACTGAGAACGTCACAGGGTGCCAATGACACGGCTTCCAGCCAAGTGCCACTAACTGCATGGTCATTCCATTGTGGAATTGGCACCCACATATTAACACATAAGTGGCAGCCACTTTAATACAGGTGAGGTAATGGGGTATCTGGGGACTAAGGTAGATAGTGATCTCCCCTTTGTCAATCATATCTCCACAGTAGTTAGGACATCCTTCTAAGTAGGCCATCTGATTACTAAAGGATTCCCATCTAGACATACTGGGGTTATAGTGCCCCTTTACTCATCACTCAACAGTCCCATCATAGGGTATAATAACCCATGTGGGATGTACCTCAGAAGACACTTCCAACAGCTGGGGGGTCCATGAATGTACCTCGACAAGGGGAATACTGGCTTCCAACATATGGCCTATGCAGCCAGACTGAATAAACTCCTGCTTTACTCAGTGGCATCTCGTTTACCCAGAGATGGTCTCCTCTGGCCAACACAGCCATGTCAAACTCAGGCTTGATGGATATGCTCCACCTATGGGAATCCATGTCACAGTGAGCCACACACTGTAGTGAGCTGAACCTTGCCACAACAATAACTGGAAGATGCTGGAGGGACAGCTCCCTGTCACAGACACTACCCATACTTTGGAACAACATCCCTAGCTACATTGTACAGAGCCCGTCACTAACACTCTGCAAGAGAAACCTTGAAGGGTGGATGGGGAACAGTCGATGCATCCCAGGGATCCCACCATTGGCTCTGCTCCACAAAGGGACAGTTAATGAATCAATGGGGTGGCAAAAGCTGAAACATTTTGGCTGGGCATATGAATGGCCTCTGGTAGTTGGCTAAGTACCTACCTATGAATCTATACATACAGTATCTGCATATGCTGATAGCTTAATTTACTGTTCAGGTGTTGACTTACCTTGTGCCAATGGCAGTTGTGTGTGCAATAGTCGAGGGCTGCCTATGTTGGATGCACACAGTGGACTGCCTATACATGACAATTTTCAGGTAGTCTTGTGTGTGTGCCATCCATTTTTATTGTGTGTGCAGGTGGAGAAATGTCAGTCCCTAGGTACCTACACTGTCAGTGTGTGTGCGATACGTTCCCTCTTTGAAAAGGCATGAGCATACTGGGCATGCCTCCATCTGCCAACTGGGGCTGGCTCAGGGTGTTCATGGTCTGTGTACCTCTGTGCCTGTGGGGTCCTTGGCAATGGTGGTGAGCTGTGAGGGCCTTCACCATTCTGTCCCTTCTGCAGCTGTTTCCGCAGGACCATATTGTGTAGCATGGCACACACTATAAAGATGTGGGCACATGTGCCTGGAGAGTACGGAAAGGCTCTACCAGATATAACCAAGCAACAGAACCGTGATTTCAGCATCCAAAACACATGCTCTATGAAGATTCTGGTTTGTGCATGTGCCTCACTATGGCATTCCTGCATGGGTGTGTGTGCATTTCTGATGGGAGTCATCATCCACGGTTCCAGTGCATAGCCAGCATCCCCCACCAGGTGGCCATTTTGGATGTCCCCTCTGGCAAATAACTGACACAGCTGTGAGGCATGCCAGATGTGGGAGTCGTGATAGCTTCCAGGGCTGCTAACACACACATCCATGATAATGCCCTGGGCATTCCACATGACCTGGCAGTTGATGGAGGGGTATCCCTTGCTGTTTATGTAGCACCTACCCTGCTCACTGGGTGGTAACTTGATGTGTATCTGCATGCAGTCTATTGCACCCAGTACCTCCCGGTATTCTGCCACACGGTGGAAGAGATGCATATTGCTGGCCAACTCCTCCTGCATTCGGGGGAAGTATATGTGCTCATTGGCATGTGGTAACATGGCATCCAGGAACTGGTGTAGTACCCTGGATGCTGATGTCTGTGAGATCCCCATGATATTCCCAGTTGGTCTTTGAAAGGTACCTGTAGCTAGTATTCTTAGTCTTACACATACCTTCGTATCCACTGGGATGGGTTCCCATTTGTTTGTTCTGGCTCTGAGGCATGGCTGGCACAGCTCCACAAGTTGCTGTAGGATTTCCCTGTCCACCCTGTAACACTCTACTATCTCCCGATCATGTAGCCCCTGGTAGGTTACCCTGGATCTGAACACTCTCCTCCTCCTCTGGTGCCTGAGATGGTAGTGTACATCATCCTCCACACCAAGTTCAGTCTCCAAAACATGCTGATGGATCAAAGCTACGGCAGCCCCTAACATGTACATAATAAAAGTTTCCCGTCTGTATACACCACTGGTGCAGAGTGTATGGGAATACACAAATGAGTGTGAGGTGCTTTCACACTTTATAGTATTGTGCTATGGATGCTGTTGATCTAAGTGGGTGTGTATGACCTATTCCAGCTGCAGTGTGTCTTAATTATGGGTTTTGCAATGAGTACTGCAAGTGTGGGGCCTTTTCTGTGGGGATCTACTTGCCTGCCTTGATTAATCTGTTGCCCTTTAATTCACTTTTAGACCTGGATGCTCTCCCATTATCAGGCATGCATCCACCTGCCGTTTCTTGTTTTGTACTTTCCCTACCCAGTCATGGCAAAATGTGCTTTGTAGCTAATATACTGCATATCGGCTTTGTTCTGCTTTGACACTTTGCTGTTTTCTTTGAAGTACAGCCCCTCCCCTTCCCTGTTCTGCAGGTAGTTGCTTGCAGCCTTGTTAGCTGTTGTCAATGGCCCACTGTAGGTTCCTAGGTGTTGAGTAATCATTTGTACTCCAATTTCACTGCTGCAGCATTTCCTTATTTCTTTCCTATATCCTTCCTGTTTCAGCTGCAGTGAGTGCCGCACATACCCTTTTACCGGGTTTACACACATTTTCATCTCCGTTCACATGCATACTCGGATACCTTGTGTACTCTCAGCTAAGCATAGCTATGGCCAATTCAACACACCCCTATTCTGCAGCTTTGCCTAGCTAGGGGCAGACCTGTTTAGCAATGTTCCAATGTGCTAACAGCAATAGCGGCACACCCCTCTCTTGATGTCATCTTTATCTCAAGGGCACATCGCGGTGTTATAACGCTACAACTGTTAGGTTCATCCTTACACCAGTGGGGAATCTGTGATTCACTATTACTCCTCTCATTTGCATGGCATTGCCCAAAATTCCTAGCTACTGTGCATAACACTGTCACTGCCCCTTAGCAACCCTTGTGCCATGAGTATGGTGTAGCATGCCTGTCATTGACTATTATGGGGAAATCATGATATGTGTTTCATTGTGGTTATATTCTATATTTTTATATATTCCTTGCGTTCCTCTTTGTGCACAGCTGCCCTGTGCTTCCACATCGCGATAGTGTGACTATATATATTAAATGTTAATTTTATATTTCGTATATTTAGCCACTGGCATATATTAACAATATAATACATGTGTTTGGTCGGCTGTCATGGCTCCGATTTTATGTTTGCAAAAATGTAAACCGTTTTCTACGGTTTACATTTTTGCATGCTTACACTACACCTGCATCACTTTCTGAATTGCTACATACCTTCATTTGCATGCTACTCTGCTGTGCATGGAGTAATTAGCATACAAGGCTCGGGAGTTGTGCGGGCATAGCGTATGCAGGTAGTGCACGTGGAAACAGCTCGTACCTGAATCGCTCGGCGGCCATCTTTGGTGTTAGAACGCCGACGCTACGCCTGCACCTGGTGCAAGCTTCATGAATCCTGGGGATTTTCTTGTTTAGGGTTATAGATGTCCTAGAAGCTAGTCTGAGAAGGGGTGATGTTAATATTAAACTTGAGATTAGGGAATATGATTGGATTATCCGTCTTCAAGCAAATTCCCCACCAAGAATCAATAAGCAGGTTTTACTTAAACCAATTCTGAAACACAAACAACAATGTACAAGGTCTTGAAATATATATATATCTATATCTATATATATATATATATATATATATATATATATATATATATATATATATATATATATAATTTTAGATACATTTTATGAAAACGAATATGTATGCATATGATGTTAGAAGTTTATGTAAGAAATTAATGAAAATTTAATTGATTATGTCTTGATAGGTTGGGTTGTGTTATGTCATATTATTTGAATGATATAAATTGTACGTTCTTGGAAGTACTTTTTAACACAGATGAAGGACTTTGTCCAAAAGCGTTGGTATATAACAGTTGTATTAAACTTCGTTTTAATTCAGTGCTGTAAAGCTGTTTCTTTTCTTGATACCAAAAACTTAAACATATTTATTTCGATAATAAAGTCTAAAAAAATATAATAAAACATATATGCAGGTGGCGTATTTTCTAAGTACAGTAATGCATTTCAACTTGTTGACAAATTAAAGGCCTTCCATGGCCACACCTTCTATGGTACCTGGATTGTTAGCAAAACTGAAGAGTCTGTTTTCAGTGGTGGGCCCTGCCTTTGGAGGAAAAGAGAGAGAGAAGGAAGATAACAAGGACTGGCATACATATAAATAGCATGCCATCAATGCAACATCTGTGTGATTGGTGTCATTATCTGCATTGTCATTGTTATGGTGGTGGTGCTGTGGTAGCATTGTTGCCTCACAGAAAGACACTGTCCGGTTCGATTCTCAGCTAGAGTGTCTTCTGCATGGAGACATGCATGAATGGGCGTACCTTCGTTGAAGGTTGTGTGTCAGGGCTGGTAACTCAGCACATAAAAATCAACTACCAATTATTAGCGGACGGAGTTCCGCTGTGACGACCCCTAACCGGGAAAAGCCGAAAGACACAAACAAACTCTTCCATTTCTATTGTAAATACTATGTAAAAGCTGCAGCCTTGGAAATTGTAGAAGCTCATTTATCTTTGATTTATTTAAGGCTGGCAGCAATGTCTGTAAGTTTAGTACATAGGTGGTCATTTATTATAGGGTTGTTCTTAGCTTTGGACCACAGCCATGCAAATATCTCAGTGCGATACTGCAAACCTACAAGCAACACACAGTTACATCTGGTTTGAATCATTCCCCTAGTGAACTTTAAATCAAACATGATTCTGTTCATGAAAGAAAATACTGGCTTGAATTGTAACAATAGATTAAAATATGCAACTGCAATACAATATTGTGCCAGATAAGTCACTACACCACAATAAACTAAACTGCACTAAAATGTGGTATGGTAATAAATCTATATATTGTGCCATGTACTTTGCTTGTTCCAAACAATAGTGCATTCTTAAATGACTGCACATTTGACTAGATGACATCTCCCATGGAATAAGAAAAGAACCTCTTTCACCAATCAACAGCATACAGGCAGTGCTTCATGCCATCCCCAGACTCAAACTGTATCCCCATTCATTATGCACAGTAAATGTTTATGTTGTTATTTACAGTGATTTCCATAAATGTATTTTCTTAGACTGCTCATACAGTTTGGTTATCTAGCTGTCTGATTCTGCTAGCACGTTACATAGCATGAGTCACTTCCTTGGTACTTTTGTCCTCGATTCTGTATAAAAAATAAATAAATAAGTACACTGATTTTGTTTTAGTTAAAGTGCAGTCTTAACTCCCTGCT
The DNA here is from genome assembly GCF_019279795.1 of Protopterus annectens. NCBI lineage: Eukaryota > Metazoa > Chordata > Ceratodontiformes > Protopteridae > Protopterus > Protopterus annectens. The sequence continues at coordinate 1,146,056,039 of NC_056744.1, forward strand.
GATTTAGTGATCCAAACAGAATATTACTATTCATAGATTACTCGGCATAATCAAATATGAAGCCAAAAAATGTTATTCTGTTCTCTATAATAAAAGACAAAAAGCTAATTAAGGTCTAGAATAAATTAAAATGAATACAAAAATCTGTAGCTGTTACATAACATAACATAAAAAGTAGATTGGCAGATACAGTGCTTGTAATGGAATGCCCAGGTGTTCAGTATATATGAGGATCTTTTGAAAGATATCTCTGATTTGAGTAGGGAAAGTATATTCTGTGTGTAAACAGGTCAGATGTAAAGACCTGCTTTGTCTTTCTTTTTTTTTTTTTTTGGTTATGAAATAAGCTTTCTAAAATCATATGTGTTTAAATGCTGATGTAAATAGTTATGGTTAGTTTAGAAATGCTAATTATAATCTGCAGAGATACCATAACTGCAATGTTAGATTTTTCAAACTTGTCACGAATGTCCTTATATAAATCATTTCTGATGTCAGGTCATCGTGTCCTTTCGGCTTGATGCTGTTTGTGTAGAAGGTTAAACTGCATGCATATGTATGGCCAAATGTATAATTCATATAGCAAGCTCACATAAGAGGTGCTTACTCATATTAATACACAGATAAGCTTAAGCAAACCAAGGAGATACTCTTCCATTTGTGTCATACTGAATTTGTGATATATATCTTAATATTTCTGCAATTTCCACATTTGTTAGACTGACTGAAGCAATTCTACTTTTGTATATTGTCATTTTATATTCTGTACTTTTATATATTTTTGTATTTTTATATTTTTCTGAGCTCCTTGGCTAAATATGTAAGTGTTCAAAAGTGACCAGTGCTCTACCCTGGTTAACAAATTTAAACAACAAATTAAATAAATAAAATAAATACGTGATGTGTAGGTTTTGAATACTGTCATTTTAGATAGGTTAATAATATACTTTGATTACAGTTCATAGAGCTGAGCTTTACTTCTGTATAAGTGTTGCACTTCTGGGCAGCACCATGCAGTAACATAAAGAGTCTGTTTATGTCCAAATCAAGACCAGCCCTGCTTCTTGGCAGTTAGCCATGCTAAATGGTACAGAAGTGGGGAGTATGCAGACACATCCATTCAGGCAAACCCATTCATAGAAGTGACTGGCATGATCTGCAGAGCACCCACATACTGCATTGTGATGATCTATGTAAACTGCCATGATCTGCAGAGCACCCATATACCACATCGTGATGATCTGTGTAAACTGCCATGATCTGCACAGCACCCGCATATGGCATTGTGATGATCTATGTAAACTGCCATGATCTACAGAGCACCCACATACTGCATTGTGATGATCTATGTAAACCTAGAACATGAAGTCGCAGACTAGTGTATCTGGAACCTAAGCTACATGGTTTAACACATCTCTGGGCAAGGCGATAGAAAGCACCGCTTAATAAAGTATCTGTAACTTCAGTGCTAGATGCATAAAGGGGAAGGATAGGAATGTCTAAGAAAGTAGGAAAATAGGAAAGCCCCAACCAGAGGAACACACAAAGGGATAATGTATATGAGTGTGCAGAATGGAAGAAGGCAGGGCGTTTTTGTGTCTGGAGGAGATGTGGCCTCATTTTTTATTTTATGGAAAGAAAGGGGAAGAAAGAAATGGAAAAAAGGGAAATTAAGATAAGAAAGGGGAATTAGACACTATGCACTGTCAGACAGATACACATAGAAAAGCAAAGACAAATGGGGTGATTGTCCACACACTAGAATGGGGATACATGGGATAGACAAATATAAATAGACCAATCATGATATGATGGATCATACTAATTAGTGGTATGGATCATACACAACTCTGATGGCCTGATGCTGAGGTCCAAATGGGTAAGTGAATTTACTATCCTCTCCTGGAGGACTCCTATCCTGGTCATGCACCTGTTCATTGCTCTCTCCACCAAGGTCTGCACCACCTCTTCATATATTTTTTTTCTCTAGCAGTCTATTTGCTCCACACCTCTCCTGGCTATCCATTGTCCCTCTCAGCCACACTAATGACCCATTTATTTCTTCTTGGTGAGGATCCTATGGCTCATTTATTTCTTGCAGGAGAGGGAATAGTAGGCCCAAGAGGTGGTGGGGGACTATCATCCATGTAGAGGAACGTGGGTTAAACTTTTAAGTCCTATCTCCATTGTGCAGACCTAGTAATGTGCTCAGGCTTAGGTATACATTGGGTGTCAGTAGGGGCATGTCCCTGACATCCACAAGTGACATAACCACTCAACACTGCCTTGCCCTTAAAATACCAACATTCTCCACTGACTACTCTAAAATGGATCATGCATACCAGGCACATGCTTTACACCTGATGATGCATCTAAGGTGCACCACGTCTCTCTTCCCATTGCCAGCTCCAACAAGCAGTGACACTGCTCATCAAATTTAGATCACCAGGGTCATATTCAGGGATTTAAGCCCCTATACCATTAGAGCAAGCTGTGCCAACCTCCTGTCACTATAACTGGCCCACTTCAGGTTTTAGTGTTGAGCTACAAGTACACTCCCACACCATTGCAGGTCCCTGCAGAAATGCACATTAAATGAAGTTGCATATTTCATTAAGTACAGTCACCATCTCCACTTGAAACTGAATCTTCACATATTTGCAAAACCTACCATAACAAATACCTGCCAGGATCAAGAACAATCCCAAACATAAGACAGGAAATAAATACTATTCAATAACAAAATGATTTAGGGAGATTTAGCCTAACCTCCATTTCCAATATATGGAAATCATCAGGGTTCCAGTACCAGAGGTCATCATGTTAGTGCTTCCACTGTTTCTCTGTTTTGGTAATGCCTGGGACTGATGTTAACTCCTCCGCCATGTCATGCCAGGCTCCTACTTTTTTAAATAAACCATCATAGACACTCAGTAGGTGTTCCCAGTAATGGCCATGAAGGAAACACTGCATAGTCCTGCTCTCCTTCACATATAATGCAGACACTGTATGATGGGCACGAGCAGAAGCTGCCATTGTGTCCAATATCTCCACAAAGTGTGTCATGTTCATGATGAATAACATGATAGTCTGTGAATCATGTTCCCAATGTGAATTCTATATTATCTGTAGTACAACATGTAGATGCCATGTTGCATGACACAGACACACACACACACACACACACACACACACACACATACACACTTGCGCAGATTACTAACACAAGCTAACAGCCATGAGCTATCAGTGGAAAGAAGAATATCCTGTCCTTTAAGTCACTGATGCATGGCAGAAAAATAAAATAAAATAATTCATAAGCATTCATTCAGCCAGCCCTAATCTGTCTATGTGTCATGCAAACAGGTAAAATATTGCATAGTTATAGAAGTGCTCTACCATTTTATATGCTAAGCTGCACATACTGGATGTCTGGGTAGCAGTATTAGGAGAAGTGGCAATGACTTTCTCGGCTCATATATATCCCTCAGGAGGTACACAGTACTCTCAAGTATGTAGTAAGCTGTTCTGTCTACCTTCTACAGATGCGCAGCCTTGACGATAACTCACATTACATATAAGTAACCAAATGTTTATGTAGACTGCATGTAGATGTAGATTATACCAACAACAGGGTAGCCTACTAGATCTGGATGTCCTGTCCCTGCACATGCCTCTTACTACTTACGTTGAGGGAATGGCCTGAGTAATCTTTATGGTACTCTACAGTGATGAGTATGGCAATTCACATATGTATCACCCTACGGAATAAAGGCAGGGCTGTGTCACCAGTGTTTTCTCATGCTCAGGCCAGTATTCCTTCTGCTGTTGTTTATTCACAGTACACAGTCATATTCTGATGACCCTGTAGAATCCAGGACAGAACAACAGGCTTAGGTTAGCACCCATGCAGGGGTTGATGATAATGATGAAACACAGAAATCTGAGTCACAGTCAGATGACAAAGTGATAGTGTCTGTCTCCATCCTGGGTGGACATCCACCACACAGTACAGGGGCTTCAAAGGAGAGATGATAGGGGTCTAAACAGAGAGATGATTGGTGTCTAAATGGAGAGATGAGAGGGGTCTAAATGGAGAGATGATAAGTCAGCAAGCAAAGAAGAGAAGTATTGCTGAAATTGAAGTCATCCTCAAATCTTGGTGAGTACCTTAATGAGGTGGACCCTGTTTTCTACAAAACTCACGAAGACAATGCTGATATATAGACTGTATTTTATGTAACATATATCATGGGCAGAAGTAGATCAAAAATGTAAAAAGATAGCACAAGACCCAGATAAAAAAGTACCCAATCCTGATAGCTGAGCTGGTGCCATGACTGGAAAAATGACAGTGTGGAATCCTCAAAATAAAAAAAACATTCCTACAATGGGGCCCAGGCCAGACCCAGGGGAGGTATGCCCCCCCCCCCATTGTAGAAGGAAGTATCAGTCCACAAGAATCACAAAACCTGATAGGCCAAAGAAGAGCCATAAAGATAATAGACTGGGCTTTTGAGGATAAGAAAGAAGTTATGTATTGTTACTATTATGCTAAAAGCCCAGAATTTCCAGACACAAGATATTGATAGATACTGTATCATTACTCTAGTTGCATGTTTACTGCATTACTTAACTGTAAACTGCTTTTTCATACTGAGAGTTGTATTTCCTGTTTGTGAGTGCGCTATTCATGCTTTTCTGTGCATTTTTGATTTTTTGAGGTTTCTGTGTTCTAGTCAGGTATCATATAACTGATTTGTTTGCAGTTAAAAGCATTCTCTAGAGTCTCCTTGCTCCTTTATCTGTTTAAAACGTTCATTTACTGACTATAGCTAGTAGCTGTAATAGTTTATTGTTGTCTTGTTCTTATACTTGGTGGCTTTGCAGTTGCCCGGCCATACTGTACATTTGATCTGGGACACTCCTTCCAGTCTAGTGTCATTAGTTCATTCTACCTAACAGAGAGAGAACATTTGTGAAGGCCAACCCACTTAGATCTTAGATTCTTAACATTGAATTAACTTCTGTTCCAGCTTTCTCCTTTTCTACTTTACTAAAAAAATGCTAAGCTTGCCCCCCCCCCTTTCCTGTAAAGAGTCTAGTCCAGATATAGATTTGCTGTATCCAGGACTGTTTGTAAGCTTCTGAACCCCCACAAGCCTTTCTGTGTTGGAGGGGAAGCCTTCTAGCATATCAGTGGGAGTCATATCTCCCAACTGTGCCAAATTACTTTGTTTTTACCAAGTTTTGGGGTTCAAATGAAGGGGTGCTACAATTCCAAAGTGGCACCCTTTCATTTCCAATTTTTTCCTTTTGTTTTGTTTTACTTTTTCAATTTTTGCGCTGTCGGCATTGATGTCATCATGTGTGCGATGATGTCAGTGCTACCAGCCAGTTGGAATTGGGCTGAAGGAGCTCATGTCCTGCACACATCATTTCCAGCTGGCCTGGCTGGAAATGTGAGTGGAAATAGCTTATTATGGACAGATTAGCAGTTTGGGCCGGGCAATTGCAAACGGACAGATTGTGTGTGTGTGTGTGAGTGTGTGTGTGTGTGTGTGTGTGTGTGTGTGTGTGTGTGTGTGTGTGTGTGTGTGTGTGTGTGTGTGCGTGTGTGTGTGTGTGTGAAACGTAAAAGAGCCTAAAGTCCCTAGCTACCAGCATTTCTGAGTTTTGTCCAGACTTTTTGTGTTAACAGTTGAGAGCTATGGTAAAAAGTGAGAACAGAATTTGTATTCCCCATTACTGGCTTTGTTGTTTGTCTAGGTGTTTTGTGCTAAAGGTTGAAAGCTATGGTGAGTGATAAGTGAGAACTGAATTCACTACATTTTATTCTAGCAAGTTTCCAAAATTATACAAGCAATGTTTAAAATGTGTCCCTGGTTTCCAATTATTGGCTTTGTCCAGGTATTTTGTGCTAAGAGATTGAGAGCTATTGTGAGAAGTGAGAACTGAATTCACTAAATGATAGCCATTAAGTTTCAGTCTTCCTATTTTTCAGGAAACTGCTGATTTGCCATAGTGGTGTGTTGCTCTTAATGTAGTGTATAGGGTCCTGGGTTCAAGACTTGCCAGTGAAATGCATGGTGGTAACTCAACATTTTATTCTAGCAACTTTCCAAAACTATACAAGCAATGTTTAAAATGTGTCCCTGGTTTTTGACCTTTTGTCCCCCCACCAAAAAAAAAATTGAAATTGAAAATAAGTGTGAGAAGCTGTGCAAGATGCATATGGCTTACACTACTGTTATTCTATTTATAGAGTGGGTGTGGAAGTAGACTTTTACGATGCGAAATGTTCTGAATTGGGCAGTTTTGTCATTATTAGTTCATGCATTTTGTTTCATTGCCTTTTCCTACAGTACAGCCTACAGGAAAAATGTTTAAACAATAAATTTAAAATGCATTCTGTCTAACAAGTGTGCTGTATTATACCAGAAATGTAACTTAATAAAGTCAGGAAGGTGTATCAAAGAAAAGAATACATGTGTGTTTCTTGTTTTGTGTGCAAGGGGCCACTGTTATGAAAACAGCAGAATGGTAATCTTTATCCACCACTGGCCAGATGAATTTCCTTTGGATTTGGTGTGAATTTCAATGCTGTTTCAATGAATGTGAGTTTTAAGGGCAGAGAAGTTTTAATGCCAAGTCTATTTTCATGGCGAGACAGTATTGCTTGGTTTAGCAGATGTCTGTTAGTGTTTGTGCATTGTTATGCTGCAAAATGTAAAAATAAAATCTAAATAATCATTGTAGAAGTAAAGCAGTATGCACACATTAGTGTTTATGGTAAATGGGGTGAAATAGCCAGGTAATGGGACATTGGAATGGCTGTAGGGGGACTCTGGTGCCATATTTTGGTTGTCTGTTCTTCAGTTTGCAGTTGATAGTTGGTATCCCACAATCCCATTGGAGTGGATGGGTTACGTAATTATGTATGCAAATTGCATGTTAATCAGAGTACAGATTTGTTCCTATTTTTCATGGGCCTTGTCCAGATTGTTGATGTTTTCAGGTTGAGAGATATGGTGGGAGTGTTATGCACTAGGTAGCCTATCTACCACAAGAGGAGTGGTTTCTCACCCAGATTTGTGGTTTATTGGCCTTTTTGGCAGTTTCTTCCATCTCTTTCAACTTTCTGGCTTAAAAGCATGTGTTTGCGCTTGTTTCCCACTTTTTTTGTCACTAGTCTAGTCCAGATACAAATTTGCTGTGTCCAAGACTATAAGCTTCTGAGCCCCCCAAGCCTTTCTGTTTTGGAGGGAAGCCTTCTAGCTTATCAGTGGGAGTGGTAAGCACTAGGTAGCCTATCTACCACAAGAGGAGTGGTCCCTGTCCCAGAAATTGTAGTTTATTGGCCATTTGGGCAGTTTTTCTATCTCTCTCAACTTTCCAGTTTAAAAGCCCACATTTGCTCTTGTTTCCCACCTTTCCTGTAACTAGTCTAGTCCAGATACAGACTTGCTGCATCCAGGACTGTTTGCAAGCCTCTGAGTGGTGCAAGAGCCTGCTCTTCATTTTTTCCCTTAGATCTAGTAGTTCTCTCCTCTCCTGCACTCATACTAGCTAATTAGTCTAGCACTTTACCAGAATTCTTGTAACAATTATTGTAGCACACAAGTGCTACCAGCACTAAACCTTCTACAAGGAAACAGATCTAGTACTTATTATCAATGCCCACCCTGCCAGGCATGTCTAAAGGTCAGTTTCCTGTGCTTTCTCCTATTAACCTGGTGAACTTGGGCATCCTGAGAAAATGTAGCAACTGCCTCATGTACATCAACAACCCTCTCCTCCTACTTTCCAAAACTTAGACTTGCGAGAGATGCACTTATATATCCAAATTGGAAGCCATGCACTCTCCAGCCAAGACCAGAATAGCTGGTCAAGAGGAGAAGGTCAACACTTGCACCACAACACATTGAACACATAGCCATCTGGAACACACATCAGCACTGCCTTCACATAAAAACACAAACCACACACCCACCTTCGCGGAGGCTCTCAATAAAAATCTGCCCAAGCAGAAGACCCCTCCAAGGCAGAAATGCACTCAACCACCACAACACAACACTAATCATGAGACACATAAATCTCCTAAACAGTGTGCCACTCAACCAAAGCCCCTAAGGCAAAGCAGCATGCCCAACACACTAGTCATAAGTGACTCAGTAGTGAGGCACACTGATGTCTCACTCACTAGGTTGAATAAGGAGAAAGTAACAGTCAGCTGCCTGTCAGGTGCCAGGATCAACACATAATGTATGCACTGAGGTCACTCAACAACAGGTACAAAGATGACTCTGTCATTGTACATGTGGGTGTGAATGACCTGAGACATACCTCCCTGGACTACATGAAAAGAGACATGGAGGAGCTCTTGGATAATGTAGCCCAGTTGGGTATGACCCTAGCCCTGAGCAGCATCCTACCATCACCCAAAATGATACCAAAGTAGAAGCAGAAAATGATTGATTTCAACAATTGGCTAAGTTTCTGGTGTCATTCTAAGAAGATCCAGTATCTGTCTACCTGGGATGACATGACTGACAGACCTCAATGCTTTGCCAGAGATGGCCTGCATCTGTCACCCCTGGGCTTCCAGATACTGGCCAAGGCTCTTGCCACCCCTATAGAGCCTTTTTAGGTGGTGTTCCAAAGACCAAATTACAACCATAACAGCTACAAACAAATGCAATCTGAGAGTCATGTTGCTCAATGCTAGAAGTCTAAATCTCAAAATCCGCTCACTTGAGGCACTCCTTAAAATGGAGAACATTGACATTTGTGCTGCAACAGAGACCTGGTTCAAAGCAGCAGAAAGCACCCCTGCACTACCAGGCTATAACTCATTCCGCACCTTTCGGCCCCAGAACTTAGACCGAAGCTACAAAGGTGGTGGTGTCTCCATATTCATAAAGGATACGTCTAGACTGGTAGTCCAACATAATGCATCAGAGATACTTCAGGTGCAGCTAGCATTGGGTAAGACAGCAATTCAGGTCATAGCCTGCTATAGGCCCCCAACCATGTCCCAAGACTCGCACTCCACATTCCTAGGCACCCTGGAGAATATTAGGGTCCAACCTAACACTCTCTTACCAGGTGACTTCAACTACCCCTCCATTAACTGGGTAAACTACTCATGTACCAATACACTTGCCCAATGTTTCCTGGAGTTCATTAATTCCAAAGCCCTGGAAAAGCTCTTTCTTACCCCCACTAGAGGTAGCAATATCCTTGACCTGGTCATTACTAACATGAGCAACCATTGCTGTACACCAATAGTCAGCTCCTCCCTGGTTAGATCCGACCACAAACTAATCACCTTGGAAATCCACATCCCTCCCGCTCCCCCCAGCAAAGGTAACCACCATGAAAAACTTATCCAAAGCTAACTTTGGGATCCTAAAAGTAGAGGTGGCTAACTTCACGGCAGCCATGCAAATAGAGAATAGTTGTGTGACTGCAGAATCATGCAACAATGCACTGTACAAACACATACACAAATGTATGGATCTCGCCATACCCAATAGAACCAAGACACTCTCCTCCAAAAAAAGGAAGCCAATCTGGTGGTCCCCTGCCATTAACAAACTCTACAACAGAAGCAGGAAACTGATGCAGAATAAGGTGAAGTCCCAAGACTGGAAAAACTCCCTTATCTGCCTCAACAAAAATTTGAGATCCCTCACCAAAGCCTCTAAAACTAGGTATGAAAACAAAATTGCAGCAGATAGTAAAGACAACCACAAGGCCTTCTATAGTTATGTAAAGAATTTCCATGGCAATACTCAGATTTTCTCTGCGCTACTGCAAAATGGCACCTCCTATACCGAGCCAACAAGTTTGCCAGTATACTGGCCGACAGATTCAATGCCAACATTACCCCCCCCTCTCCCCGAAAGGACCAATCACAATGTCAGTAGATTGACAGGCACCTCGTATTACTGGTTCATGGGTTAAAACAGCACTATCCAAGGCCAAGAAAACAGCTTCTATGGGACATGACAATATCCCTGGTTGTGTTCTCCATGAACTACAGAGTGAACTGGCACCTCACCTGTGTGCTCTGTTCAATCACAGCCTCACCTCAGGCTTTGTCCCTGCCGAATGACACACTGCTACAGTTATCCCTCTCCACAAATGAGGAGCGACTACAGACCCTGTGAACTATCGCCCGATTAGCCTGATGAGTCTGATATTCAAAGCTATGGAATGCATCATCATGTACCTAATAAACAAGGATATAGGGAATCTCCAAACTATGGATCCCACACAGTTTGGTTTTGTGAAGGGTAGATCATGCCTGCTAAACTTAGTCAACTTCTTTGAGTCAGTTACCAGAGCTGTGGATGAAGGCAAGGTGGTTCATACGGCCTACCTTGATCTGGCCAAGGTTTTTGATATCATTTTCCAGTCAGGAATCATGGAAAAACTCACTAAGCTAGGCATCAACCCCTATATCATTAGGTGGGTTACAAACTGGCTCACAGATAGAACCCACAGTGTGAAAGTAGCTAACTCCAAGTCAGACTGCCAATTATTCATGAGTGGAGTCCCACTGGGTTTGGTCCTGGGTCCTCTCCTGTTTGGTATCTACTTCTCTGAAGTCCAGGCCAACATGAAGGGACTCTGGCTGACAAAGTTCACAGATGATTACAAGCTGGGAGCTATTATTAACTCCCCAACTGATGTTGACATCTTACAGAATGTCTTCACTGTGACCAATGACTGTTGTTAGAACCATGGCCTTAAGCTCAATGCCAAAAAATGTGTCATCATCCCCTTTGGGAAAAACCCAGTTTCCATGAATTACCTCATTGATGGTAGTCCACTGAACACAGAAGATGTTATAAGAGATCTGGGAACACAGGTTGACAGCAACCTCTCTTTTGATCACCACATTGTCACTGTGGTCAGAAGGTCCTTCTATGTGGCAAATCTCATTACTAAGGGTTTTGCATCCAGGAAGAAAGAGGCCATTATCTCCCTCTACTCTTCCCTCATTAGACCAGTCATCGAGTACAATGCCCCATTTGGCATGTACCTCACTAGACACCTGCAACAAACTGGAGAGGCCACAAAAGTACTTCACAAAGAGGATCCTAGGCCTTAAACATTTGTCCTATATGGACAGATTAAAAAAACTCCAACTATTCTCTTTCTCATATCGCCTTCTTAGAGGCGATCTCTGCTTGATTTACAAAGCCATGTCTGACCCAGCTCAGTTAGAAATGCTACATCTAAAGAAATCTCAATCCCTCCACACCACACACTCCAGAGACCTCAACCTTATTACCACAATTAACAGAACATGCTGAAGGGACAGGTTCATAAACCAGAAACTGCCCATGCTATGGAACAGACTTCCCATACATGTCAAGCAGAACACCTTGCTGACCCTCTACAAGAGAAATCTTGATAAGTGGATGGGAAACAGAAAATTCACCCTGGGGATAACACCAGTGGCTCTACTCGACAGAGGCACTGGGAACTAATGTTGGGTGGCACTATGCCAGGGTAATCCTATGGCAAGGCTTGTAAAGGTCCCAGGGCCATTAGCCTAGTACACACCTATAAACCTATACAAAAAGATTAAGAGCAAAATTAGAGGAAAGAAAAATACTTCCATAAGAAAAACTGTCAGAAGCTTCAAATAAAAAATTGTGTTCATTAATACAACAGATTTGTGAAAAACATTATATAGACCAAGAAACTTTAACCGGGTTGGAAAAAGAAGCATCTGAGGAAGTGCAAAAATATAAACAACAAAACCTAGAGATTTTTGAAACATATAAAAAAGAAATATGGACATTGGAAAGAAAGAAAGATTTCATATGGTGCAATATTTATGCAAAGTCAAAAGCCAAATTAATCAATACAAAAAAGGTAGCCTCACAGATATTCAAAGAGAAATATAGGCAAAGGCATCCAGATATAAAACATTTTACAACATAAAAATAATATTACAAAGGGGAAATGTAGAAAAGAAGATTAGTAAAGTACAAGTTAAAAAAAATAGAAGTTGAAGTGATGGAATACCTGCGAAGTGAAGGATTTGGTGTAGAAGGTCTAACACAAATTGAATCACAGCATGATGGAACAAATCCCCAAAGTAAGGTAAAACATGAAGATCAGGGGACATCTGAAGAAGAAATATGGATATAGGAAAGAAAAGGAGATTTAATATGGTGTAATATTTATGCAAATGTGAAAGCAAAACTAATCAGTACAAAAAGAGCAGCACAAACAGATATTTGAAGAAAAATACAGACAAAGGAATCCAGACATGAAAATCTTTACAATACAAAAAAAGAGAAGACAAAGAAGAAATGTAGAAGAGGAGATTAGTAATGAAAAAGTTAAAAAAATAGAAACTGAGGTTATGTAGCACCTGCAAAGTGAAATATTCACTGTAGAAAATCAAACTCAGAAAGCACCACAGCAGGATAAAGCTATGGACATCCAGATTAAGGAGAAACCAGTGGAATGGGAAGCAACTGGTCATTTGCCATATGAAGATATTTTGGAGTCTTCCATAGGAAACCAGTATAAATGATCAGCTGAAACTGGGCAGCAAGGGGAAGAACAGGAAACTGTTTTAACTCTGACGCAGTCAATGTTGAGGAGTGATAGGTAAGTGAGTTCCCATATGACAATGCAACAGATGACACGTTATGAAATTGAAGAGAATATTCCACAGGTAGATGCTATAGAACTTTTCTATAAAATGCCTGCAGGAAATGGGGAACAAAAATGTGTCCTCAGTTTAGATGAAAATGAGTTAAAAGAAGAGTTGCTGGATTTAACAGAGATAGATTCACATATTAAGATCAATGAAAAAAACAGACTGCAGAAGTTCAATAAAACCCAAAAAGTCAGAAGTTTGATAAAACAAATAAACACAGTAATTAGGAAATAGGACTATCCATAAAGATCCATGTGATATAACAGAAGATATAACAGGATATATTAATGTGAAGCTAAATTAATAACAGATAAAGTTCTACCATTAGAACACAGGGCAGTAAGGGAAAGGAAGTGGGGAAATCAAATACCACCATGGAAGTATTGAATAGAGAAAACTATAAAGCAATTAAGACAAGAAGTGTCACTGTTAGAAGTGTATAGAATAGGGAACAGATCAGCAAAAATACTCAAAACGATAGATGTGATAAAAGTAATGCACAGTAGTAGAGCAGATCAGGATCTATCATGCACTATTGCAAATAAACTAAAAATCTCAGCACAAGCAGAAAAGCATAGGAGATATGCAGATAAATACAAAGGAAAAGTGCAAAATAAACAATTTATTGATGACCCAAAAAGTTGGCTAGAGGATTGTGAAACAAGGCAAAAGGAATTGAAAGATGACCCAAAAAAGAAGAAATAAATACATTTTGGAGATGTATCTAGAAAGGTCCTGTAGAACATAACAAAGATGCTAAATGGATAGAAAAAGTAAAACAAAAAGTAAGAAGTTCAAAGGTACAGGATATGAAATATATGAAGTAACAGCCAAAGAGATTGAAACAAAGTTAAGAAAAGTTTCTAATTGGAAACCCCCAGGCTCAGATGCAGTACCTAACTTCTGGCTAAAAGTACTAACATCTTTGCTCAAAGATTTAGCCATCAGTAAGAACTATTTATATGTACACCCCAAAGAGACATCAGCCTGATTAACAACAGGAAAAACAATGCTCCTACTTAAAAGAAAACCTGCAAGTTATCCTAAAAATTATAGACCAAAACTTGCCTTCCGACAACATATAAGATATGCACTGGAACTGATGCTGACAGAGCTTATAGTCATTTAGAAGAAAATTCTGTTATAGCTATAGAACAAAAGGGTAACAAAAGACAGTCATATGGAAGAAGGGATCATTTGTTGCTAAATAAAGTCATAGTGGAGAACTGTAGAAAAAGGAAGACTCTAAGTAGGGCATGGATTGGCTACAAAAATGCATTTGAAAATATCCCACATTCATGGATGAAAGAGTGGTTAAAAATGTATACACCCAACACTGATCAATTACATTACAGTGACCATGAAACATTGGCAGACCACTTTACAACTAAGCCATGATAAAGGACAAATTATTATTTCAGGGTGACTCCCTGTCACTGCTGCTATTCTGTCCTGCCCTTAACCCATTAAGCTGTTTACTTAACAGATTTGTCCATGGCTATAATTTCACTCCTAGAAAACAAAAAAAAGTATAAAGACTTCTCATCTTCTCTTTGTTGATGATTTAAAACTGTATAGCTCATCCGATGAGGAACTGAAAGCACTATTGCAAGTAGTCAAAACTTCTTCAGATGATATAAGAAGGTCATTTGGTCTGGATACATGTGCAAAAACAACCTTTAAAGCAGGAAAGCTGCAGCACCAAGAAACATTGGTTGGGACAAGAATGTGATATGAACAAGAGGGAGTGTATAAGTATTTGGCAACTGATGAAGGATCAACAGTAAAACATGAAGTAATGCAAATAAAACCTTGGAATGTTTTAGAATACTTTTAATTCAGAAAACAGTGTTGACATCTAGGAACAAAATTCAAGCTATAAACCAATTTGCTCTTCCTGTCCTAACTTACACTTTTGGGGCGATTGACTCGCCTTAAAATGTGTTGGATAGATTAGATATGAAAACAAGAAGGATGCATCATGCTCCTCAAATGATTTATAAAAATCATTGCATACCAAGATTATATATTCCCCATTCCAAAGGAGGTATGGGCCTCCTTGAAATTGATTACATGTATAGATCTGCAATTGTGTGACTGAACACATATCTGCTGACCTCACAAGACCCAAACATAGTGACATTTTGAAACATGCAGAGAATAAATCTAAGATGACTTCCCTGCTTAGTCTAGCAGAAGCATATCAGCATCAAGTAAGAATGGAAATCAAACCAGAAGTAGATAAAAATCAGGCAGCAACTGAATGTGCCAAAAAAAAAAAAAAAAAAAAACAAAAGAAAGAATATAAGGTGAAGGATAACATGAGAAGGCAAGAAATGTGAAAAATGCATAAATATAGTTGCAAGTATAGAAAACTCCTGGAAGAACCACATGTTGATCAGGACTGAATGCAGGAATGGTTAAGGAGAGGCAAATTCACACCAGAAGATGAAAGGTTAATATTGGCGGCCCAAGACAGAGGGCTGCATACATGTTGGTTTACAAAGTCCATTGAACATGTGGGAGAAACAAACTAGGTTTTGTAAAAAAAAAAAAAAATCGGAAACAGTGACACATCTTGTTGCTGGTTGTGACATACTAATGGCAGAAGGACTGTATACTGAAAGGCATAATAATGTGGCAAGACTGTTGCACTGGGGATTGTGCAAACATTATGGTATTAAAATAGATGAAAAACATTTGAAAGGTGATCCATAAAGCATCATAGAAAATGATGATGTCTACATCACATGGGATCACCTATTGCCAACAGTTGAAAAGGTAGATGTGAGAAAACCAGATATAGTGGTCCATGAAAAGAAGACAAAGGTAGCATTGATCACTGAAATCACTAGACCCAGTGACTACAGTGTCTTGCATATAGAGAGACATAAAGTCATAAAATATCAGGATCTGCAGCGGAAATGAGAGCAATGTGAAAGAAAGACACCCAGACTGTTCCAACAGTAGTAGGAGCAACAGGTCTTATAAAAAAGAATCTACAGTCGTATTTAGATATGTTATCAATATATGTAACTCCATAAGAATTGCAAAAGGAGTCATTACTGGACACATTGTGGGTGCTGTGAAGAACACTTCTGAATGACTTCAAAGATTGAAACAATACTAATTTCTTGAACTTTAATCGCACTTTGACTTAGGAGTGGGGTCCATTCCTGTCATGATATTAGAAACCCAAAAGACTTTAATTAATTAAAAAAGGAGGACGATGCTACCTTGTCCAAAAATGAATGTGAACCTATGAAGAGTGAGTGCTCATCATCTCCAGTGGGGCACTGAATACCAATAATCTTCTCCAAGTCTGCCATGTCTGATGAGTGTATTCCCCTGATATGGGTACACCCTCTATTGTACAGCTTCATGGATGTGCCGATGCTGCAACATGTTAAAGTTCAGCTCCAACATGCAACCAACACTGAGAATCAATCTTCAGATGCGCAGGACTATCTTCCATCAGATCTTCTGTAAGATACTGTGTTGCATTTTTATATGTGAAGATATCACCCAGTTCTGCCAGCAGCTGCATTTTTAATGTATATGCTTTTATTTCTCCACTTGAAAACTTCATCTTTGTACATGAAAATATTTTTTTTGTTTATTGATTAGTTGCCCTTGCACTGTTGAGGGGCTTGTATAACATGTGATAACCATTGGCTTCTTTAAATAGTGAATTGTTTATGAAGATTTTTACTTTTGCACTGAAGAAGGGTTCTATCCCAAAAGCTTGCTTTGCACATTAAAAAGTTACTACTTGCGTTTCTAAGCCCGAGTCTTGTTTTTTTGTTTTTTCAGTTACTATGCTTGAGGCTTAGTTTGCTGAGATTTATGGTCTGTTTGTTTGCAGCAGCTGCATAAGGACAATGACATTGACACAATACTGATTGGTTTTATAAGGTCTGCAATGTCACACATGGCTTCTGTCTCTATCTCCATGTGGAGCATTGCTTTTGCAGTTATCACTGATGAGCTTTTTTTACTGTTTTGTTGATCACCATAGGTTTGACAAGATGACCACATATCTCATCTGTCCCTGACTTTCAGAATGTCCCTGATTTTACATTACTGACTCCATTCCTGTGATGGATGGTTGTGTTCTGAATACCTTAACATTTGACTGCTGGTCAGTTTAACTGCTTCAAGGGATTGTGACCTATAACTACAATGATTTTTTGTCATACAGATATGGTTGAATCTTTTCCAGTATCCATACTATGCCCTGACAATCCTTTCCTGGAGCTGCCAAGGATTCCTTGTTAAACTGAGGTATATACCTGAGATATATTATTTGGAATGCTTCTTCATTTGATTAAACATGGATATTGCTCTCAGACTAAAGTTTGATGCATATACCTGCACAATAAATGATTGCTTGTAATCAGGACTAGCTAACACAGAGTATCCAATCAATGTCTCCATGAGCTTTTGAAATGTTAGCTCAAAAGTTGATCTGGTCTCTCTTTCCTGGAGGTGAATAATTCTTTATAATACCATGCCATGTCAGGGAATGCTTGTTTTATTAGCAGAAACAGACCATGCCCGAATAGTTTCCACTATGGCAAGCTCCAGCCTCATTCTACCAACCTTCCACTTGATAGCCAAGATAAGACACTATAGCCATTCTTACCTAACACTTGTTTGCTTTAATAGTTAACCCTGCCCTTTTTAATCTGACCAGCACTTCTCTAATTTGTTGAACATGTCTTTGTTAGGACCAGCTGAAAATTACAGTCGTATCTATGTAAGTAATATTTTCCATCTTCTGGTGGCAAACAGTCTATCAATCTATGGGATATTTTTCATTGCAAAGGACCTCTTGTTGAACATTGAATGGTGTCAAAAAAGCTAACCCACTCACTGCAGATGTCAAAGGTGCATGCCAGCAACCCTTAATAGGTTAATAGTAATTAGTTACATAAGCCCACCCAGCTGCTTTATTTTTTTTATCTGGCTTTTCCATAGGGTACAAATGTGACACTGTGTGACTATTCATTTTCCAATAATCTAGATAGAAACCGATGGTGATATCTTTGCATAGCAACAATAATAGGAATGCCTAGAAGCTATTAGATTCCTTGTTTACCCCATAACTAGCATCTCCTGCATTTAATTTCACATGGTTTGCTTGACTCACTCAATTACCCTATAAGGATCCTGTTTGAGGGGTCACTGAATTACTGTGTCCATATAGTGTACCACCATTTGAGTACATCATTCTGGCTTACCCATGAACATAACCACATATTCCTGTGGTTCTGCCTAGATTTCCTGAAACCAGACAATAGATTATTATTGTGAAAGTACAGCCCCATTCACCGAGGCATCAGATTCAGTCTCACTGAGATTTTCTACCACAAGATCTTTGGTTGATTCTGGCATCCACCTGCAGATTGCATGTACCAGTGTCGCACCATCATAGTACAGCTTCATCATGTTAACACAGTAGGTTTTGTATTTCTACTTGCCTCTTGGGAATTCCACAATGTAGTGAGCATCACTTACTTTTCTTGCAATATTGAGAGGACCCTGTCATATCCTCTGCTTACTTGTGTTGAAAAAAAATAAACACCTTCATCTTGTGTCCAATAGCGCATTCCCTAGCTCTGGTTGTCAGGTTATAGTAGACCTTTTGCTGCTGTACTCCTGAGTCATCCCTTCAAGGTCCCTAAGCCTAGTCCTGAAATATACATCACACCCAAGAATAAACCACTTGTGGGAATCATATTCACCCACCCACTCATCATAAATTAAATCTAGGGGCCTCACTCATTCTGTAAACCATACAGCAACTCAAGGGCAAACAAATATGGATTCTTTAGTACCTCTCTGCATGCAGACAGAGAAGATGGGGCAGATTCTAGTCTCACCCCCACCTGAATTCACCCATAAATTCTTTCAACATGGTCATAAAAGCAGAGTTAAATTTTCCCATCAGACCAGTGGTCTGTGGATGGAAGAGTTGTGTTTAAATGCTTTACCACACAGTATATACACAAACAGTACAAAAGGTATGGCATATATTAGCATTCATATCTGAGGAAAGCTACCTGACTGAAACCTTCAAACATAGCATTTTCCACCACCATACAACTTACCTGTGACACAGGCATAGGAGTAGCTAGGATATTTGGAATCCAGGGTGAAACCCTCATTTGGTACCCCCTGAACCCCCATATATCTAAAAAGCAAAAAATAAATAAATAAAAACATATATAACAGCAAACAATATTACACAATTTGTCTCTGATCTGATCCCCCCTCCTACCAAAATCAATTTCTCCCTAAATAATAACAGACATTTGAGTTAAAGACTTCATCCTTCAGAAAAAACACAGTATTGCAAAACACATTATTTTTGCTACTAAGTTTACAACAGCAAACAGTATTTAAACTTTGTCCCTGATTTGATTGCCCCAAATTTATGTCACTAAATAATGACAGACATTTGAATTTCAGAATTTATATCATTCAGAAAATACATATTAATGCAAAACACATTATTCTAGCAACTTTCTAAGTTTCTAAGAGCAATATTTTAGACCATCTTTTATCTATTTGATCCCCACCAGAAACAACAACTTCAAGTCATCACCAAATAATGACAGTCATTTCGGTTTCAGACTTCATCCTTCAGAAAATGCACGGTAGTATGAAACATTGAGAATTATGATAAGGCCGCTAATTGTAACAAGCATACTGTGTGTTTGAGGCATAGACTTCTCTTCACCCTGTTGCTCTCCTCTCATGTTCTGTCCCACTTCACCTTTTCTCTACCCTCTCCTCTTTTCCATCTCCTTCTCCTCTCCTTACTAGACCTTTGCATCTCACTCTTCTCCTCCCTTGCATTTCTTCTTTATCTCTTCATATGTCCTGTATTAATTCTTTTTTTTCCAACAGTTTATCAAAAATTTTGCTAATCCTTAGCTTTTTTATTTGTGACGCTTCAAATGACCTAGTATACTTTTTATTAGCATGCCTTAGCTATTTGTTGTTGTTGTTGTTATTTGTTATTGTGATTCTTATTACTAAAGGTATATCCTTACTGTACTTTTATTATATGTCTCATTGTAATTGATTTATGTGAGGAGCTTTTCTCCCCGGGCCTCTACTGAAAATGGACATATATCCAGCTAGACTAGCCCGGTTAACAAATGTAAAATAAATAAATAAATAAAAAATAAATAAAATAGACGCCAAGAAATTCACCTCAGGGGTGAAGCTTGAGAGGTAAATCTTGGCATTAGAGTCAAGAACATATCGTTTTTCATTACGATTGGAGAATAATCATAATTCTTTGTATTGCATGGATATTTATCTTCTCTATGTACTACTAGTTAGTGAAAACTTAGATTAAAAAAGGTTATGTGTTGTACCTGCTTTGAAAGTCATTAAAGCATTGGGGAAGTGGTTGATATCTTGTGTATTCCCTGTGTAAGGGAAACAGTTGTGACCAAAGTACTGGCTGTACTTTAGCAGCCAGCAGGCAGAAACAGGAGTTGAAACAAAGACATTTTATGCCATACTGCTGCTGTTTTCTGGTCAGGGCTGCCTGCTTTTAGTGCATGCTCAGTGTTAACAGTGACTAGAGGGTACAATCCTCTAACTGTTGTTAAAGTCAGGTCTTGCTCTGTTGATCTTAACTAGGATATTATTTAATCTTTTTTTGAGCATCGTCAAGGTGCAACATGTACTATATAGTATTTTAGCATCTGTTTAAGTTTATAACAGCAAGTTATATTTTAAACTTCATCTCTGATTTGATCCCCCCCAATATGATGTCAATAAATAATAACATGCATTTGAGTTTCAGACTTCATATCCTTCAGAAGATGCCTATTATTACAGCTGTGCAAAATACATTAGTCTAGCAATTTATTAAGTTATAACAACAGGCCATATTTTCCACTTTGCCCCGGATGTAAATAACTTAAAGTCACTAAATAATGACAGACATATGAGTTTCATATTTCAGATCTTTCAAAAAATGCATACTAGTACATTTTTTACATTTAAATACTTTAAATGGTACAGCAATATTTTTCTACCCTTCAGAAAATAAAAATGCATAATAAACTAGAGCTATATATATAAAACAATAAATAGGACGTGCTGGAGGGATAGATTCCAGTCCCAGAGACTTCCCATGCTTTGGAACAAGATTCAAATCTGCATAAGGCAGAGCTCCTTGCTAACACTCTTCAAAAGAAACCTTGACAATTGCTTGGGAAACAGAAAGTTTACCCCCGGGATCACTTCAGTGGCTCTGCTGGACAGAGGCACATGGAACTAATCTAAGGGGGCAGGTAAAGCCAACACATTCTGGCTAGGCTTATACATGCCTTCAGGCAGAAAGCCTAGTACCTACCTATGAACCTATGTGCTAAAATTACAAAACCTATTATTCTAGGTTAGCAGAGTGACAAGTAAGCAACTTGCCCCCCCCCCCAAAAAAAAAAAACATATCAATTAGCCAACTCTAGCCTGCCTGTCAAGTGCCTGGATTGCTTCACACACACCTCATTTCCCTTTATCCACTTGTTGACTACTTAACTTACTTACCTATCATGTGTGTTTGCATGCCCTAATAGTGCTGGATTGGTGGTGGGCTAGTCGGTCCCCCCCACCTCACAGACACTGCAATCAGGTACATATAGTAGACTCTCAACCTAGTCCTCTTTCCATTAAAAAAAAGGAATTAAAGTAGAATATCAAATTTATTAGTTGGATTCTTATATTATAAAATAGCTGAGTTAAATAAGTAGTATAAAGAACAAAAGATTAACACCATGCATTGGAAATCCAGAGAAAACAGAATAGGTACGTACATGCTACTGCTCTCTCACAGTAGGCCCCAAAGATAAAGACCACTAACTTTTCATCTGCTGTACCCTATCACCCAATCAGATGGCTTTGAGGCAGTGACTGAGGCTCGTCCCTTATGTATAATATAGGATAATCAAATACCCACATAAGGCGATGTTTAAAGGGGGCACGGGATAGCCAGGAAGTAAAGCATTGCCACTATTTATAATGTGAATTGCACCATTTCTAAGCTAGCACCTGGGGCAGTTGTCCCCTTCATCTGGATACAGTCTACACTACTAGACACATGGGTGCTAAAAGTCCTCACAAAGTTCATCATTGTCCACTGAAATGGTTTCTTAATAATAGGTAAAGGCATTAAAACAGTCTCAGTTTTATCTCCTGCCTTGTCAACATTTTGGCACTTTTCACACACCTTACAATACCCTGCAAAGTGTTTTGCCATACTAGCCAACAGAAATTTTGCACAAACTTATTTGTATGCTTTATGCTCATATGGACTGAAAAAATTCATGTGTTATGGCCAAAACTGTCTGTCAGCCATCCCTTTGTACTACCAGGCATAGTATAATTTCTCTTTCTAGGCTTCTTCATAACTACATTATTTATACTTTAACACCTTTTCCCAGGGTATGTGTAGATCAGAGTGTGTGATATACCTTTAAGTAGCTTTCCAGTGAGCCAGCACACACATATAAGTACTGAGCACGTGCAAGCAAGAGTGCCATTTTGAGTGAGCAACCAGAGTGGGAACATGCAAGTATGTAGTCAGTCAGTCAGTTAAATAGTTTAAGTTTAATGTTCCTGCCACCCATCCTGATGTATTTATATACAATAAACTACTTAAATGAATACCCAAGCCTCAACGTCTTCTTAATGCATGTAAGAACAACAACAGTATGGACTCTCCTGCCCTTATGAATCAGGAACTTCCTTGGCTAACTCCATCAAATA
The DNA here is from genome assembly GCF_019279795.1 of Protopterus annectens. Taxonomy (NCBI): domain Eukaryota; kingdom Metazoa; phylum Chordata; order Ceratodontiformes; family Protopteridae; genus Protopterus; species Protopterus annectens. The sequence goes on from NC_056744.1 coordinate 1,146,078,528, forward strand.
ATGTAAGATAGGAATTGAAAGATGAGACTGCCTCAGCTCTTTCTGTGTGAGCCTCCAAGTTTCCTTTCAAAAGAAATCTTTTACATTTCATAGGCGTGGCTTAGATTAAGGTTTGCCATAACCATCTAATTCTCTGCTTGAAATAACATTTTCCCAAAAAACAGTACCCTTTAGCAGCTGTAACCCAACTTAAGCTTGCTGCTACAACCTAATTCTCCTACTGAAGTAGCCATATCACCAACTTCTACTAGAAATGTGGCCATTGGCTTGACACTACCAACCACACATGCTCCCATCCATGCCTGCCTGCATGCAACCACATGTATATAAGGTAATGCAGCATCAAAAATCACTAACTATTAAACATAGTGTTTGCTGTGATAATAACAGATACTCTCTTCTTGACCTTTCACAAGCCAAGTTAACTCTAACCAGAGGTACATGCAAAGGCATACCGCAAACAGATATAACTGAACCAGACTGCATAGGCAGTGTTGTTCCTTTTTAAGCAATATCTTACACTGAATACTGCATAGCTGTAGTCTGTCTCCCCTTTATCATTATAAGTTGCAGTCCCTTGCAGAAGTTTGGAACAGCCATTACCTCCAGAAAACTTACCACTGTAATTGGACCATCTCTATTTGTTGCCTCACATTACATAAGTTCCCCATCTTGGCACTCAGGACATTTGTATCATGCATGACCCATTTTGATACATTAAAATCAAGTACACACATGGATAAGTAATAAAATAAATGGCATTCCCTTTACCTAAGGAACCCGCTATTGTGAATTCTGGTTGCCCATGGGCTCCCATCTCTTATGTAGTTGTTTCCTGTTGTTTAAATAGATGTCATCCTTTCTACTCATTTCCTAAGCACAAGAGCTTCAAGAGCTTTATGAATATGTCAATTAGATTATTTTATCCTCAAGAGGAGTACTGAATGCCTATTTCTTTATAATAAGGTCATCTAACATTTCAGAAGTAGTCACTTGATGTCAGTCAACCACCTATGAAAGCTCATACTACTTTCTGCAAGGAAATACCTAACCTAATGCTATCCTTTGCTTTTTTTCCTGTGTTTTCTCAGCTTTTTTATAAGCTTCAGGAGTTAATTTTAAGTATTTAGTCAGGCCGTTGGTGAGGAGAATTAAAGCTATGAGCTGATGGTAAGCCACTCCCTGTAATGCAGGGTTTGATTCCCTCATTGTCCATTTGCCTACTATGTCACTCTGAGCAACTCAGTTAATCAGATAGAACTATCAGGGGCACAAAATGGGCATTTGGGCCTAGAGGGGTTAACAAATAAAATTAAAAAAGGATTGCATAATTTTATCTTTGGTGGAAACAGTGGTATTCATTTTGGTAATAGCATGTATTGAGTTACCCAAAAGAGGGTTTAGAAATATCCCCCATTGCCACTGGTATATTAAGTGCTGATGCTGATAACAGAGTCTTTAAAATGCTTGGCTAAAACTATCAAAATCATCTCCCTCCTTAAATGAGGAAACGGGTTAGTACTGTACTTGTACCCAGGGCTTGGTTTTCACACCCTGTTACTCATTGTGTCTCTGACAAAATAGACAGCACCACTCTTTCACATTGGCAATCCCTTCTGTTTCTTCTCATGCTTATTCCCTCTCTGCAGCTTTGGCCTCTTGGTCTCTGTCTCTTTTTATATATATCTTCCTCCCTCTCTTTTCACTCTCTCTTTCTCTCTTATCTTATTCTCTTTGTTATCCCCAGTTCCAGATCTACTTTCAGTTCAGTCTGCATTCTGATGTTACCTGGGGGTGGACTGATTTGCCTTACTAGATCCTTTACAACTACATCCCCTACCAAGCATACCTCTCAACCTCTCAGAGCAAGAAATCTGGAAAAAGCCATAAATAAAAGTGGGACAAAGGCCCAAAAATAAGGACAATTTTTAAATATAGTTCTTACAAACTTAGCAATTTGATAGAATACCAGGTTTTGCAGTAACATGAATTTTTCTGAAGGGTATGAAGTCTGAAACTCAAATGTCTGTCATTATTATTCTAACTTGAATCTTTAATGATTTGCCATACATTTGGCAGAAAAAAACTTAATTTTATGAAAAAATGGATGTAAAATATGAGGCAAACATCTGGACAATCTATGTAAATCTGTACAGTTGAGAGATATGCTACCAAGCTATCTCCAATTTCAGTGAACTGTGTTGTGTGTTAGCTGTAGTCAAGGTTGTTAATACCTTGTACTTTGTCATACTGGCAGGATGCATTCCTGTTAATTCACATTCTTTAGTTCGGTGTGGACACTGACATTTTTTCATACTTCCAGGGCTTATTTTGTCTGTTTCCTAACTAGCCAGCCTGAAAATAAATAAATAAATAAACAAATAACTGCTGTGCAATATATACCTCATATAGTTACTTTATGACTGCAAGGGCACACATACCTTAGGTGACAGACATGTTTTACTGGTAAATTCAGTCCACTTATTACAAACACACGCACAAATGTGTGTGTGTGTGTGTGTGTGTGTGTGTGTGTGTGTGTGTGTGTGTGTGTGTGTGTGTGTGTGTGTGTGCATGTGTGCGTGTGTGTGTGTGTGTGTGTGTGTGTGCGCGTGTGTGTGTGCGCGGTATATGTTTGCGTGTGTATGTGCACATGTGTATGCAAAGTGAACAAATATAGGCCTCATTGAGCAGAGAGAGAGAAAGAAGAAGCTTACACAAAAAAATATAGTACGTGACCTGGCACATGGGCTGACTTAGAAAAATACAGGTCTTTATCATTAGGAAAACTTCTATCCCAGAAACTAACACAATAAACAAGGAATTCAGGTAAGGATCCATCAGTTAAGAATATCAGATAGAAGTTCAGATCTAGAAAGACTCATGACAGTTTAAGTGAAGGAAAAAGCACTATGTCAGCTGGACAGAGAGTAGAGAGATTTGAGGAATATTTCTTCTAGAGAACAGTAAATACTTAAGCTGCTGGAAGAGCATTACTAAAACAGTCACTAATCATTAAAATATAACATTACCCTTAGGTCACACTACTGGCTCTAACAGTTTACTGAATGATTTAAGAATATGAAAAAAGATAGGTGACTTTTCTGCTGATATATCACATGTGAATGGACCAGAAAAAACTTCAGAACTCAAGGTAACTTGTTTTCACTGCAGAGATGGTACATGCTCCAGCAACAGCCCCTAGGTCTGTCACCACAGTTTCAGTGTTAAAGCAATATTATTTAAAAATAGATTACTATATATATATATATATATATATATATATATATGTTTATATATATATATATATATATATATATATATATATATATATATATATATATATATATATATATATGGGTTCACTACAAAATTTCGAAATCCCAAAATCTCAAGTTTCAGAATATCGAGTTCAGAATCTTGAGATCTTGGAAACTCGAAATTGTGAACCCCCTCACCCCCTGCAAATTGAATATACCAACTTTGAGATCATACTAGAGCGAGGACAAGGGAAATCTCCCAGTCCACGCTGTATGCTGATCTCCATTCAGGATTTAGAAATTTTGAAACTTCGAACATATGATCTTCGATCATATGAAATTTGAAGTTTTAAGCTTTGAAATTCGGAAAGGAACCCATATGTATGTAAATAAATATATATATATATATATATATATATATATATATATATATATATATATATATAATATTTACTACTTATTTAGCAATGTTGTTTTATATATGTATGCCTGAAAACTTTAAAAATTATATCCAAAATTTTGAAAACTCAGGATATCAAAAGTGGGAACCTGCCATTTCACCACTGTTGCTTGAGGCAAATAGTTCCTCAATAAGAAGTTTTAAAACAGTGAAAATACATTTTTGAGTCAAAAATCAAAACCTGTTATGGATTATATCAAAGGGGGGAAAAAGGTAATCCTTGCAATGAGCAGTTGACACTTAAAGTAATATTCTTGAGAAAGAAGGAAAATCCATTTTCTAAATCCAGAAATTTGCTCCGCCTTGGATTATCATGATTGAAAAACGATCCAATCAGTCTTTGAACAGACCCCATACTTAGTTAACAAAAAATAATAGTCATTTTGAAGTAAATATGACATTGGTTTAGATGTTATGTTATCAGGAGTACAGTCAAGAGGAGAGCTGAACAAACAATGGATTGTACATTACAGAATGTAATGCTAGATGTACAATGTAATTCTAACAAGCCAAGTGTAACAATTGCACACACGATATTGCTGTTGATTGCCCTGTATTTTGTAAAAGTCCAATTAATTTGATGCTACCTGACTGAAAATGGCTTAGCTGGTCTTGAAAGTACGGCATGAGTGGTCTGACTAGAGGAGAATATTTTTAAGCTAGGAAGTATTGGTCTGAAAATGGTGTTACCATTAAAAGTATAATGTTGGTTAAGTATTTTTTCTAGAGTTTAGGTGATTAAGCAAGAAGTGATTGCAATATACAATTAGGTATGTATGTGGATGAGGTGGACTGCTAGAGAGCTTGTCCCACACAAGAAAACATACCTGTAAGCATTTTGTTTATAAACTCATTTGAGTCATGGTATTGTGTTTCTGGATTCTCTCCAAATATGTGGGTGTGTATATTGCAAGATGTTAACACCCAGTATGCTTCATTTCACATTGAGTCCTATGTTAGCCTTCAAATGTGGTGAACAACAAATAAATCTGTTATTTATCTTTAGAGCTGTAAAGCCATACTTCATCATTGGCAGCATTATACAGAGAGCACACATTTTGCCTGCATCCATCTGCCCACTTTTCACAGCTTCATTTGAATCCCTAGCCATAATCAGCAGGTGTTAGCTTGCAGTCTTGGCAGTAAGCACACGATGTCACTATTCAGGAATCTATAACAGCTGCCTAAGTCCATCAGAAAATATTTATTTACAGCTTCTAAGTCACTTTGTAATCCTTAGTACAATGGCCAACAATGAAACATCTGACATTCTAAGTGCTAACAGTATGCTGCCAGTAACTAACACAGTGCCTGCTTATGGAGATATGAACAAGCATCATAAAAAACAATACTGTACTTATAGGTTCATTGGTGTTTGCTAGGCTAATGACCACAAGGGCCTTTTTAAGCATAGCCATGCATCTCAAATATCTGACAAGTTCTGATACCCTTGATAAGTGTAAGCATGGACTTGGGAGCTGAACCATTTACAGGTTACTTGTGTTCTTTAGTGACAAGGGTGCCAAACCAGGGATGAATTTCTGGTTTCCCATCCAGTTGTTCAAGTTGCACTTGAATTGGATTAGGGAGGAACTCTGCTTCACATGGATGGGGAGCCTGTTCAATAGACGGGGTAGTCTCTGAGATACATACCTATCTCTCTGGCAGGTCCTATTTATATCACAAGCAAGGTTTAAGTATTTAGAATGGGTAATTCTGGTACTGTTTGTTTTGTGGAAATGCAGGAGGTCCATCAGAGTGGTGTCTGACAATGTCCTATATGCCAGACATAGATCTCCCCTCAAAAGCCTGTAGGAGACAGAATACAGGGATAGGGTCTTGAGACGGTCTGCATAAGACATATTATTTATGCCCTGTATTCTTTTAGTGAGGAACCTCTGTGGATATTCCAGTTGCTGAATATGCCTGGTTAGGTACATACCAAAGGGGGCACTGTACTCAATGACAGGTTTGATGAATGCCGAATACAGTGAAACAATTACTTCCTTGGACTTAGATGCCATACCTTTGTTTATAAGTTACACAACTTAGAATGATTTCCCCACCACCATAGACATATGATGATCAAATATTAGATTACTATCTATGTGTGTCCCTAAGTCCCTGACTACTGGGTCAACTCTAAGGGGTATGTTCTTAATATGATAGTTACCAGTGATGGGTGACTTCCCAAAGGATTCTATTATGCATTTCTTGGCATTTAGTTTTAGTCCATGACTCTGACACCAGTTGTTTGTCTGTGTCAACCCCTCCTGGAGAACATTTGTGTCATTGTGAGATTCAATAACAGTTCCTAATTTGCAGTCATCTGCAAATTTAGTCACTCAGGGACCACTGACATTGGCCATGACTTCTGAGAAGTAAATGCCAAAAAAGAGTGGTCCAAAGACTGATCCCTGAGGGACTCCACTTGTAACTGCCCTCTTTGTAGAGGTGGACTCACCAATTCTAACTTCCTGCGTCCTGTCTGTGAGCCATTTGGCTATCCATTGAGTGACATAGGGGTTTGTATCTAACCTCCTGAGTTTATCAACAATGCCCAAGTAGGGTATTGTGTCAAATGCCTTGGCCAGGTCAGGGTAGGCAGTGTGAACGATTTTGCCCTCATCCATTGCTTTACTGACCTTCTCAAAGAAGTCCACCAGGTTGAGTAGGCATGATCTGCCCTTGATGAAACCAAATTGGGCTAGATCTGGTGTCTGGAGATTTACTATATCTCTGCTGATCATCCCCATGATCATTTTTTCCATGGCTTTACATATAAAACTAGTCAGACTTATGGGTCTGTAGTTTCCAGGGTCTGTAGATGGCCCACCTTTTTGCAGAGGGATGACTGTTGCCTTTCTCCATTCATGAGGCATGAAGCCTGTTTGGAGGCTACAGTTAAATAGTAATTCCAGAAGTCCTGATATGTCATGTTTCATGCTCTTTAGAAGGCATCCTAGGATACTGTATGTGCCCATTGATGCAGTGTTCTTGGTCTTAGAGAGAGTGTTAAGGACCTGTTCCCTAGTGATAGAAGGGGAAGTTATATTTGGTGATATTTCCTGAGGGAAGATTGAGGGGGGGAGAGAGAAGAGTAAAGTTGGAGCTGAATTTATCATCCAGGAGGTTTGCTATATCTTCTGGCTCAGTGTAGGTGGCTCCATTTATAATGAGCTCTGCACACAATTGTGTACTGTCTTTGAGGATGCGGACATAGGTAAAGAATGTTTTGTGATTATCCTTGGCCTGGGAGGCCAAACTTACCTCAAACGTGGCTTTGGTAGACTTTATTTGTCCTCTCAGTTGTTTGTTTAGTTTAATGAGAGTGCTTTTATCTTGGTGGGTGCTGCACCTCCTAATTTTTGCCATGATTTTCTTCCTCTTGTTATACATCCGATTGATTTTGTGATTCCACCAGAGTGGCTTGTTTTTTGAGTTAGTTCTGCTCTACTTCCTGGTGGGTACAGCTGCCTCTATGCAGCTAGTAACATGCTTGTACAGAGTTTTTGTGAACAGTTTTGCATAGGCAGCAGTGTTCTCAGGGTTTATAGGCACTTGAAATTTTGCCAGGTTCTCACTTAATAGCAGGAGGTTAGCCTTAGAATACTTCCTGAATATTCCTGCTTTAGCTGGGGGTCCAGGTTTTATTTTTACTTCAAAGGAGACCATTTTGTGGTCTGGCCTTATCAGGGAAGGCATTACATTAGGGGGTGTACAGCCCTCTTCCATATTAATGAGGACCAGATTGAGTATGGTTGCACCCCTGGTTGGTGTATTGACTATCTGGTCCAGGGAGTTTGTATTTACAAAATCCAGGAATCTCTGTGCATGTACATATGATGTTATATAGGAATCCCAATTAATAGTAGGGTAATTAAAGTCACCCATGAATATGGTATTGAGTTGGATGGCTAGCATTTCTAATAAGTTTAAATACATGGTATGGGTTTCCTGGGTCATGGGGGGGGGGGGGTTATAGCTTGCAAGGAAGTGTTATTGGATTTTACCTCTGGTTATTTGAACATGGACACAGCTCAAGTGCATTGTCCTGTTTGACCAGCCTTGAAGTATATTTATTTTATTTATTTATTTTGGATGTAAATAGAGACACCTCCACCATTAGTCCCTGCCTGTGAAGTAGATGGTCTAAATATGTGGAAGGCATTATAACCCTGCACTTTTGGTGTGCTGTCCATGGCTTTAAATCATGTCTCAGAGACTGCACAGACATCAACATTCTCTAGGGTAAATAGAGTTTCCAGGGAGTGGATTTATTTTTATTTTTTTTTTTATTTAGGCTCCTAGTATTGAGCAGTAATACTTTTAGATTTTCTTGGTTTTGATTTGCTATGTCAGAAGTATTTTCAGTTTGGCATTGCCTAAAAAAAGGCACTATTGGGGACGACAATGTTTTAGCTTATATTCAAAAGCCTAAGGGGGAGAGGTGCAGACCATCCTTAGCTAATCTGTATAGTCTGTTGACCATCTCCTTCCATGCTGGCAAATTTTGCATCCCTAAAGTCAATCGGCTTTTGTTCTTTTTGTGGCATCAACTTTGAAGAAGGTAAAATGCTGCTCAATGCTAGGCTCATACCAGCCTGAGAGGGTCTATATCACATTATCGAACTTCCAAAATGTTGAACACCACAAACTCGAACTTGGAAGTTCGAAATGTGATATAATCAAAATCTCAGAACAGCAAATTTTTTCCCTGGAAAAAAATTTGCTGTTCTGAGAAACACACACACAACACAAGCACACCAAAAACCTATGTCTAATGTGGGGGGCTTTGCCCCCCACACCATCCCGACGTGGAGGGCTGTGCCCCCCACACTCCCCCTACTTAAATATACCAACTCCAAGATAGCACCACAGTGGAGGAAATAGTGAAGCCGCAGAACGGCCCACCAAATTCTTGACCTGGGTAAGAATTAGATGTTCCGCGGCTTCGCTATTGTGAGCATTTGCGGTTTTGTGTTCGATGTAATGCCGTTCGGCATTATTTGCTTTCGCGGTTATGATATACACCCAGCCTCTGACACATATTCCGAGAGATCTATGATGTCTCTCTTCATATATTCTAGGGAGGTACATCCAAGGTCATTTACTCCCACATGGACTATGACTGAGTCATATTGGTAATTGTGATCCAATGACCTGAGTGCATGCATAATGTGGCGGATCCTAGCCCCTGATAAGCAACTGACTGTAACTTTCTCCTTACTCAGCCTGGTGAGAGGGACATCAGTGTGTCTCACAATGGAGTCTCCAATGATTAGAATGTTGGATTGTGTGGTAACTTGCCTTATGGGCTTAGAGGGAGAGGCTCCATGAGATGTAGCTCTATCTGTTGAAGTGGGTGTTGTTTTGAAAGAGTGCATTTAGGGCTGCTGTGGGTATTTCTTATGTGTACTTTGTCTAGGCTAGGAGGTCTTTGTGGTTTAGGAAGGTTACATGTAAGTGCCTCAGTATATGTGGGTCTACATGTCTGCTTTGCATTGTGCGTGATGGGTGCAGCATGTGTACTACTGGCAACCTTATTGACATTAGGAGTACTTTTATGTGAGAGCTTTGCCTCCAGTGATGTGTAAATACATCTCTCACATACTATATCAGTTTCTTTGAGAATTAGCTGGTTGTCAGTAAACATGAGGCAATTTCTACATTGCCTCAGGATGCCCATATCTACCAAGCCAGTAACAGAGACAGTAAGAAAGTTTATATCCATGGCAACAGACCCTTTTTATTGATTAGACTGTTGGAGTGAGAATATCAATCACAGTCAGGAGTATCTGGTTTGTAACTATGTGGACAGTGCGTGTCACTGCAAACTAGATGTCCTGTGTGCAACTAGATATTGGAGATATTTCAGTTGTGCTTTTACAGGAAAAATGTCAATCAAGGTGTCTGAGTCTGTACAGAGCACTGCAAACACTTGAGGGGAAACTAATACATAGACCCTGAAATTTTAAGGATGAAGTATTTAGGCAGGTATTCTGAAGATAGAAACAAATCAAGCAGTACTTACTGAAAAGAAAGAATTAGCTGGTCAAGAATGATGAAAAGAGTCACGTGAATGGCTACTGCCTGGCTACTACTAATGCTGATCTCGCCACAGCTTCACTCTGTTGGGATTCAATACTCCTTTGCTTCTTTTCTCACCAGAAGTAAAATGTTAGCACCAATCCCAAGAAGAGAAGCAGGCCACAGCCTGTTTGGTGATCCACTTTCTTGTCCCAGATGGTGCAAGGGTCTGCAGACCTGTAGCCTTTTACTGGTAGATACCTCGAATAGCTACCTGACCAATCAGGTACGTTAAACACAGACACTCACTCTCCAACCAGAAAGAGTCAGGAATCAATGCACTCTGCTCCTACTCTCACCAGGATCACAATAAAAGTACAGATTCCAAGCTGTCACCTATAAAGCAGTTATTAGGCTTTCTGGTGATCAGGAGTCTCCAGGAAATAATATAGCTGTACTCCTTCTCTCACTAGGAGAAAACAGAAGCACTAATCACTTGAACTAATCACGAAGCAATTGACAAATAACCTTTCCATAAATCACTAAGGTTAACAGATTATTTACCCATTTTCTTGTTTTACAGTTGTCCCATCAACCTTATTTGCTCATCACTTCACTATTTACATATTTGGTGTACTAATAGCTGTTGGGGTCTGTCTATATTGTTCTTTTATCACTAGCCACAAGAATGGTAAAAATTAACCTGAAACATGTTTAAGTCCTCAAAGCTCTGTCCATGAATAACGTACACCTTTGCCCTCTCTAGACAAACCATTTCTCAGTGTTCCTCCTCTTTATCCTGCATTTTAATAAACCATGTGAAATTATTTTATTTGTTTGTTTACTGTGGTTGTTGTGCGGTAATCTCAATGGACTAATCTCAGGCATGTCTTGGATGGATAAAGTCACAGGAGAAAAATTTGCAGACATGAGTAAAATCAACAATCAATTTAGCTGTTGTCTCAGGCATTGCCTGTAAAATATCCCAGTTCTTCACAATTATCGTTATTATACCATAAAATTCTCTGCTCTAGTTCATAACATATCTTAAACTTACATTTTCCACTACATGAGTTCTAGTTACATCTCCTTCATAATGGGAGAAGTAGGGCTTCGCATTATGCTCCCTCACATCAATCACCTCTCTTCTCATATTATTCTATAAACCTTCGTCATACCCCCTTAACCTAAAATCATGCAACATGTCTGAAATCTGCTGATTACACCTCTCCGTATCTGTATTATTCCTACTCACCCTTAGAAATTGACTCTTAACAATACTCCTAAAGGTACAACTTTGATGCATACTTTTCCAGTGGAGATATCTATTAGCATGAGCATCTTTTTTACATATAGTAGTATCTATTCTTGATGATGCATACATCCAAAAATTGTGTTTGTTTGTTAGAATAGCTCACTTTAAACTTCAAAAATCCAGTAGTGGTATCTAAATATGACACAAAATCACATAACTCTTGTTCAGTCCCATTCCGTACCAGGAAGACATCATCCACACATTTCTTAAAAACATCTTTTCATAATAGCATGTATTTTCATTAAATATAAACTCAGATTCCCATCTCCCCAGGGATAGAGTCAAATAAGTATTAGATACAGATGTTCCCATGGCTACCCCTGAGGCCTGATGGAACATTTGTTTATCAAACAAAAAAAAAATTAGTAATAAGAAGTACATCCAACAAATCTCAGATAGTTTCTATTTGTCTTGAAGTGTGTCTTCTATATTTAACCATATATCCACGTACTGCTTGAATCCCACATTCATGGGGAATAACAGTAAATAGTGTCTTAATATCAAATGTCACAAATATAAGCTCCATACTCTGAATGGTTGAATACTATATATACAATTTTTGCAAAAAAATCCCCCATATCCCGTATAAAAATAGTCACCTCATTCATAACTGGTTTCAAAACATTTTCTAAGTATAGTGAAGTAGATTTTGTCACCCAGCCTTTTCCAGAGACAATAGGCCTCATGGGGAGCGTACCAGATTTTATGTGCTTTGAGCAAACCATAAAGGGCAGATGTAATGGGGCAAGGTATAGAAAAATATTTATATAATTCTAATGATATATCTCCTGTTAATTGTAAATCATAAATACGACTATTAACTCTAAAAATCAGACTCTTTAGTGCATTATCACCAATTTTAGAAAAAAATAGCAGCATCAGATAAAATATCATACGTTATTTTAATATAGTCTTTCTTGTTTAGGACAACAACAACACCCCCTTTGTCCACTCGCTTAATTACAATAGTTTGTTTTTTCTGCAATTTTAACAAAGAAGCATATTCTGCTCTGGACAGATTAAAGTTCCTTCTCCAGTCTTGCTTTTCATATAACTGCCTTATTTGTTTTTCACAGATATTGTGAAATGCGATTAGAACTGGTGGATTTATTGGCATAAAAACTCTAGGTTTCCTATAGGAAAAAAGAACATCTCCAGTGTTTTTGAATGTTATTTCAGTGTCAAATATCAGATAAAAAGTTTTAAATCTGTGAGTGCATTCTCTAAAGTATCAGAGTTAGATGGTATGAAATGCAGCCCTTTATTAAATATCAGTATATCATCATGAGTCAGTTCAAAGCTAGACAGGTTAATTACTGACCGTTGATGTCTCGGTTGCTGGCAGTTCTGCTCCATGTCATCGGGGCATTGTAACATTTTATTTCTTTGACCCTCCTCTTGAATGACTCCTGGACTGATTCCATTGCTTCAGTTGAACTTTTTCTGGCAAACTCAATAAAAAAGGTTGCCGCTGTTGCTGGGAACCATTTCCATTAATTTCAGAGTCATTTGTGTGCCTCACAGACATTTCCTCACTTACGTCACTAGTAGAAGCAGAAGCAAGTGGTAAAACCTGGTCCGGAGCATCCATAGCAGATAAAGTATTAGCTGGAATAGTAGGTGTTGCTGTAAAATCATCCAGCTGGTACATAGAACCTCTATTAGAGGATGAATTAATGGGCTGTGATTTTTGAATTGTCCTTTCAAATTTCTGCCATGAAAAAAATGTTTCCCATCCTAAAATCACTGATATCCCTTTGTAGTTTCCATTTTTTAGCCTCTTCCAGTTGGAGTTCAAAGACATGCAAACATTCCAACATACTATTATATATCAGAACTTTGTCTTTGAATGAAGATAAATTAGAAAGTTTATTCTCACATTGTATTATATCACTCTGTAGGTCCCTCTCTATTTGTTCAAAAAATTCATTCATGAGGGGCATATAATGTGCACTTAGTTTCAATTTAAGAATCTGCCACTCATCCAGCTTTTGCAGAGAACCTCTATTAGAGTTGAATTAATGGGTTGTGATGTTTGAATTGTCCACTCAATTTTCGGCCATGAAAAAATGTTTCCCATCCTAAAATCACGGATATCCCTTTGAAGTTTCCATTAAGATATGTTATGAACTATAGTAGAGCATCTTATGATATAATAAAGATAATTGTGAAGAATTGGGATATTTTACAGGCAATGCCTGAGACAACAGAGTTTATAGGCAACAAACCCCAGTTTGCCTTTAGAAAATGTAAAAGTTTGAAACACCATTTATGGTTTAAGGACATGGAATTGACCAGTCATTAGAGTTGTATAAATAAGAAAGGTACTTTTCCATGTTTGAATTGTTCTAGTTGTAAGGTTATTGTTTCTGAAACTGGATTTGTACATCCAGTAACTAGAAATAAATATTGTTTCAAAGTTTCAGCCACCTGTAATATGATGTTTATAGTATACCTAGCAAACTGTTCAGAATGCCCCTGTTTCTATATAGGTAAGTCTACCAGAAGGTTAATGGACCATATCGTAGAACACTATTCAGATATTAGGCATAAAATATTGACAAACCTACTTGCTAAGCATGTAACAGATTGTGGCCCAGGCCATATGTTTAAGTTTAGGGCAATACAAACTCTGACTAAAAATATAAGGGTAAGTGAGCATAATAACAAATTAAAATTATTGGAATACGAATGGATTTTATGCTTGAAGGCTGATTCATTTCCAGGACTAAATACTATGGTTACACTGAAGCATGTTTTAAAGTTTAGACAAATGAATTTAAGGTAAGATATAGCTGTGCTATCTTTCTGAAAAGTGTGTTAAGTGAGTTAATTATTTATGTTTGTTTATTGGGGGATTTTAACATGTGATTTGCTTCCTTTGTTTTTTATATGGAGCTAATTTGATATTTTTCATACACTGAAGAAGGGATGTTGTGTTCCTGAAAGCTTTGTGTTTTAATAAAGTAGTGTTTCTATAGTTCAGCGTGTTCGTTGTATGTTGGATATTTGCTGCACTTGGATTTACTAGTTGTGGATCTTGAATTTTTTCTACAAAAGAAAAAAAAACATATCAGCAAATGTCTGTAAAAATGCCCAAAGTCCTTGAGGGGGTGTTTTTTTCCCTTCAGTAAAGGATTTTAAATTAAAGTCAACAAATTTTTTCAAAAGATTCTGTTTTAGATCCCATAGAAACCACATTTGATCTTAAGGGGGAGGAGGGTCAACCATAGATTTATGGATCTTTGGGATTCCGAAGTTCCCCATAACCCTAATATTTTGAACTTCCAGAAATTCCCTCATCTTAAATGGTAAGTTGTAAGCAATAAATAAATCTTCCAATACCAAATCAATGTCATGGTAGACTCTCCTTTGATAATCACATTCCCACAGTTGTCAGGAAATCCTTCTACATGGCACACCTCATCACAAAAGGATTCTCATGCAGAAAAAAAGAGGTCATCGTTCCCCTCTACTCATCACTCATTAGATCCATTATAGAGTACAACGCCCCTTTTGGTATGTACCTCACAAGACATCTACAACAACTGGAAAGCCCACAGAAATACCTCACAAAGAGGATTAGCAGCCTGAAATACATGCCCTACACACTACACAGACCGTCTCAAAACACTCCAGCTTTACTCTGTCGCTTATCGCCTACTCAGAGATGATCTCTGCCTAACATACAAAGCTATGTCAAACACAGAGCTGTTGGACATGCTCCACTTAAAGAAATCCCAATCTCTCTGAGCTTTGGCCCTAAAACCCAGACCGAAATACAAAAGGAGGGGGTGTATCCATTTTCATAAAGGATACCCACACCTCCAGTTTAGTGGCACAGCACAAGGCCTTAGAGACCATCCAAGTGCAACTAATACTGGGCAAAGCTGCTTATCAGATCATAGCCTGCTACAGATCACCTAGCTTGTCTCAGGACCCTCACTCAGCATTCCTGAGAACACTGGAAAATATAAAGGTCCTATCAAACACCATGATATTAGGAAATTTCAACTACCCAAACATTGACTGGGAGAATTACTCAAGTACAAACTCCTTTGCCCAATGCTTCCTAGAGTTTATAAACTCAAATGCCCTGGAACAGCTTGTCACCACGCCCACTAGAGGTGACAACATACTGGACCTGATCATCACCAACATGGAGGATCAGTGTTCCACAGAGGTAAACCCCTTGCTGGTAAGATCAGATCATAAGGTAATCACACTGGACATCTACATCCCGACCCCACCCCCAGTCAAGGAAATCCTTTACAAGTGCATTATATGAGCATCTACAGGGATGCATGGATTGAGCCATCCCGAGTAAAACCAAGACTCACTCCTCCAAAAAGAGGAAACAAGTCTGGTGGTCCTTGGCCATAAATAAGCTATACAACAGAAGGATGAAACTACTACATGATAGAGCAAAATTCCAAAAAGGAAAGGCATCACTGATCATTACTAGCAAGAAACTACAATCACTTATAAAATCATCCAAGGCCGGTTTCAAAGAAAAATTGCCAAGGAATCTAAAGATAACCACAAAGCCTTCTTTAGCTATATCAAACATTTAGGTGGCAACTCTCAGATATGCTTTGAGCTACTGCAAAATGGCAAAAAATACACTGAACCAATTGACATTGCCAACATTCTGGCAGACAGGTTTAGTGCAAACTTCACCCCCCCTCACCCCCAAAAGGGCCTGTGTCCATCCCAGAAGAATGCAGAGCACCAGACATCATGGATATGCAGGTAAAAACAGCCCTCTCCAAAGCTAAGAACACAGCATCAATGCAACCAGATAGTGTCCCAGGCTGCATCTTACACGCACTCCAAAAGGAACTAAACCCTCAATGAAATTCACTGTTCAGACTCAGCCTTACCACAGGCTATGTACCCAAAGAATGGCGTACAGCAACATTCATCCCACTCCACAAACGTGGTGCCACAACAGAACCTGGGAACTATCGCCCTATAAGCCTGACCAGCCTGGTCTACAAAGCTATGGAACGAATTATTATGGAACTCATAAACAGAGACATTGGGAACCTCCAGACACTGGACCCTACCCAATTCGGCTTTGTTAAAGGCAGATCCTGCCTCCTAAACCTAGTTGACTTCTTTGAAACAGTTACCAAGGCCATAGATGAAGGGAAGGTAGTCCACACAGCCTACCTGGACCTCACTAAGGCCTTCAACACCATTTCCCACTCTGGCATTATAGACAAGCTTGCCAGCTTGAACATTAACCCCTATGTCACGAGATGGGTGGCCAACTGGCTCATGGATAGAACACACATAGTCAGAGTTGCGGGTGCCAAGTCCGACTCTAAACCATTCACAAGTGGCATCACACAGGTCTTGGTCCTGGGACCCCTCCTGTTCAGTATATACTTCTCTGAGGTACAGGCAAGCACAGGAGGACTATGGCTGACCAAGTTCGCAGATGACTGCAAACTGGGGGCCATAATCGACTCTCTGGCTGACACAGGCATCCTCCAGAAGGGTCTTACAGAGGCAGATACCTGGTGTCAAAACCATGGCCTCAAGCTGAATGTCAAAAAATGCATAGTCATCCCCTTTGGAGAAAACAAAATGCCCATGAATTACCACATAGGTGGTAATCCACTAGGTACGGAAAATGTAATTAGGGACCTGGGAACCCAGGTAGATAGTAACTTCTCCTTTGATAATCACATTGCCAAAGTGGTTAGATATTCCTTCTATGTAGCCAACCTAATCACAAAAAGGTTCACCTCTAGATCAAGAGATGTCATTGTGCCCCTCTACGCATCACTCATTAGGCCCATAATAGAGTACAATGCCCCATTTGGTATGTACCTTAATTGGCACATGCAACAGCTGGTAAGACCACAGAAGTACCTCACCAAGAGGATCATGGGCCTCAAAGAGATGCCCTATGCAGCTCGACTAAAGAAACTCCAGCTCTATTTGGTTGCTTACTGCCTGCTCAGGGGTGATCTATGCCTGATGTATAAGGCCATGTCCAACCCAGAATTAATGGACATGATCCACCTCAATAAAAACAAATCTCTTAGAGCCACACACTCCAGTAAATTAAACCTCAGCAAAGCAATAAACAGGATGTACTGGAGGTATAGATTCCTCTCCCAGAGACTTCCCTCGCTCTGGAATAGAATCCCAGTTGATGTTAGGCAGAGCCCCTCGCAGACTCTCTTCAAGAGGAATCTTGACGAGTGGATGGGAAATTGTAAATTTACCCCTGGGATCACTTTAGTGGCCCTGCTAGACAGAGGCCCAGGAAACTAATTTAAAAGGGAGGCGAAAGCCAACGCATTCTGGCTAGGCTTATAAATGCCCTTGGGCAGATAGCCTAGTACCTACCTATGAACCTATGAACCTACCTATGTTGATCTCATTCCAAGACACCTCGATGAAAAAGTCCCCATTATTAAGGAACTGAAGCATTTTGGAAGAATAAGTATGGTGATCGATAATTAGAACCCTCCCTTCCATTGGGCTTCATCACATGCAGGTTTCAATCATTAGAAAAATTGTGCAGCAAATTCCTCTCCTCTAGGGTAAGTTGCAAAATCTGTCCTTCTTTTTGTGACACCATTCCCTAGTACTATTCTTGCATAACTGTTTAAACATCCCAATAGCTGGTATTAGGGGAGAATTGAAGGTAATACTTCTGCCCAGTCCATGTTCAGGGGCACTCTCAGTTTTACTTGCGAAAATGGGTTTTAAATTTAACTTCCTAGTAAGCAAGTTTAGTTTACTGAAAGTGTCCACAACATTTAATTGGGTTGTAAGCACAAATTTCAACCCTTTCTGAAAGAGTGTGCCAAAGATAGGTGTAATAGTTAAAGAAGAAAAATTATAAATTTTACAGCCAGTAAAATCATGTATAGTACCTCTGTTTCCATATCCAAACCATCAGAAGAATCTAACAGCATGTCTGTCTATTGTGATATGTTCTCATCTGAACATTCTGTCTCGAGGGTGCAGATTGGGGGTTGTCTGCCTCCCACTCTTCTCCTCCAGTCTCTTTGATCAACAAAGGAACCCATTCCTCCCAAAATTCGGTCACCTGTACTTTGCCTGTGCCACCACCTTCCTGGTCATTGTCCATAACTTCAGCATGGTCAAAAAATCAATTCCTATTCCTACAATTTGAATTAGGGTAGGCAGTCTTGTTCCTGTATTCCTTCTCATCCCTCAAAATCTTTTTCTGCTTATGGTTGAAAGTGGAAACCTCATGTTGTTCAACTTTTTCCAGAACTTGGAAAAAGTCATCCAAATAATATGGAAATAAAAGATCCTTCCTGATATTGTGGTAAAGATTTTGATTTCTATTTCAACTATCTCCAGTTGCCATTGATTCTGCTAAACTATGATATCCATCAACTCAATACCCATCTGACTGAGCAGGTCTAACAACTCATGATGGAACACAGAACCTTGTACCACTCCATTGGGCTACTTAAAAATACTTATTTCTTTTGGAACCATACGTTGCTGTATACGAAATTTCAGAAAAGAATTGTCTATAAGCTGGGACTCATACTTCATTAAAAGCTTCTCAAACATTTTAATGCCTTCATTAAAAGTGTTGTCCAATCAACTTCTGAAGTTTAGTCCATCTGACTCATTACCCATCGTGTTGTCACTAAATACATGCTTTAAACCAAACATTTCCTGTATGTTAAAATTAGCATAATCCCCTGAATGGGATATAGTACCTTTCCCTCCATTTGATGTTTATACTGAGGGAAGAGAGTATAGTTCATCAACACTTGCAACTGCTGCATAAAATCTCTTTTCAAATTGTGAACCTGAGCTAGAAACAATTTCATTAATACAACCATACCAGTAGTCACTCAGAATCTTGAATATAACGCTTAAGAGCTTTCCTTCCTTCACACCTGGAACTTCATCAGAAGTAATGTAAGCATTAATTCCCTTTTTTAAATAACAGTTCTATTAACCTTTTGGATATTACTGTTTACAAAAACCAGATTTGTGGTATATACAAGTCCAATATATATAGAAAGGACACTTTTTCCAGTTCCTATTTGCATTTTGACATGCAACATTGTTTTTGACCAAAAAGGAATTTGATTAAGGGACAGCATATTAGACTAAGTAGATAAGTTTCTGAGGACCATATTTTCAATCAGTAGGCTGTCAAGGTTTGAAGTTTGTTTAAAGATTGCGGATATCCACTGAAGCTATTGGAAAACCTGATAAAATGGATCACTGGGACTAGACATACTAATTATGGCCCGTTGTTATCTTCCTCAAATAGTTTGGTTAAAAAAAGTAGCAGTGTGATAACTGTTTCATCACAGGTTTTTGTTATTCAGTTTAACAAAAATGTTTTTTCTCTTAAAAATGTTATTGATTACCACTGGAGAACTGTACTAGGGTTCTATGGGTTGCACAACCAGTTAGGGGAGCAGCTGAAATTTGTTTACAAGAATTTTAAAAACTTGAAGGTAATTTTGGAAAGGAATAATGACACACTTGGTAGTTCTAACAGAAATTTAGGCATGATCTGAAATAGTTATTGGGTATGTGGTGAAGCTTTCAGTTAAATGCATATATCCTTTTGAAATATTTTTATCCAGTCTAGCTCAGTTGTTGTGCTTTAGGGAATAGCATGTAAATTCTATCAGAATCTATGCCTTCCATACCAGATATTTTCATACATTTCTTCAGAAATCTACCTTCTTGTTTTATATGTTCCCTTCAAGGTCCCACTAATACATCTTCACTATTGCAAATCAAGTCCCATTCTCCACCTATAAGTAATATTCCCTGTTGAAAGCTAATTATTTCTCCCAAAATTTTCCTTAAGCTCCATAATAGCAGTTTTGGTGGAATTTAAATACATGCCAGCATGATTCTCCTCCCTTGCCAATTGTCCCTTACTACCACAAATCTATCATTATGCCTTTTATTTCTCTTCAATCACTATTGGAGCCTGTTTAGCAATCAGTATTATCACCCCCTTTCCCGTGTCCCTAATATCTTGCTGAATATTCATCCTGAAATAATTTCTTTATCAAATTCACATGCTCAGTTCTTTACAAATGAATCTCATGAAACATTGTTATTTGCACTCTGCAGTTTTTTTAATATCTTTCAGTACAGCTTTAACCTTGTCTATACCTATAAGTCCATTTAAATTCCATGATAGTATGGATAGAGTAGCCATTATGTTAAAAAGCTATTGTTCCCACTTATTATAATTCTCAGTTTTTTGAATGTGTATTTCCAACTTTTGTCTTACAGACAGTGTCATGGCTTGTAGGCTTATTTTTTGTATACAGTCATTTCTCTATTTGAATATATTGCACATTTTTGAGGCTTTTTGCTTTATGAAAATTCTCAAACACACAAAAAAATAAACATTTTCAGAGCACCCCATTCCCTTTTAACTTACAACAAACACACAAAACTATGTATATTTTCAACAAATTTTAACCCTCCAAATAGGAACGTGTCCCAAATCAACAGCTATACCCACAGGCATAACATAAACTAAAGTTAGGTTTACCCATGCTAATGTACATGTGACAGCTTCTGTTCTCACTTACACTGATTGCTGTTTGTTCTTTTCTTAGTACTATTCCCCTTCCAGATGTGAAAAACAACTTGAATACTTATACAAAACATTAACTTTTAGCACTAAGAAAAAGTGTACTGGTTATCCTTAAATAAAACTAAATCATGTACTATTCTATTCAATGCTTTAAGGTATTAAGATTGCTGGAGTGGGTACTGCCTGTTATTCGCTGCCCTTAATTTCAGACTTTATTCAATTCATTGAACTGCTGGCCATTGTACCTTTAAAATATGCATTTTCCTCAGCATGAAATGCTCAGAACTCTCAAGGTTAATTGCTTGTACCTGCAGACAGCTCCTCTCTATGTAAAAATAGTCAGCAATGAGGAAAAAAACAACTTTTGAGATACATGAATGAATCTTTGCACATTTCAATCAGAACAGAATGTACAGGATTCCCCTGGCTAACTACCTTCAGTTGCAAACTTCTTGTCTCTCACTGAGACCAATTGCTAATTAGAAAAATAAGCTAATATTTGTGCAAGTACAAGACACTTTCCATTTTTCATGGCTATTTGGTTACAAAAACTTGATTTTAGTTTTAGCTCTGGCCATTAATCTGGGCAACTACCATTGCAAAAATAAAGGAACTTATCATCTTAATTCCCCATATAGTAAAATCAGTACACATTTATACTCCATCTACAGCCCATTAGCCTAAGATCATAGGATTATATTAACTTAGCCTTTCTTCTGTCTGGCCATTCTTCTCTTGTTGTACTGCAAAGCCTATATTTCTTGCAACTCAAAAAAGTGCTTGTGCACTTTAATATTTTTTACACATGCATCAGTCACTGAAATGATAACCCTAACATTTAAAATACTCCTGCCTGAACAAAGAACAAATTTGCTTCGTAATACATCATGTTGTTTATATCATGAAATGTTTTTTTATAGATACTAATATGAATAAAATTATTTTACTTACAGTAACTTCTTTTTTTCCCATTTAGTGTGCTAATAAACATAGATGGCAATGATGGATATATGCTTTACAGTCCACCCACAAGTTTAACAGTCAACAAAAGTTCTTTTCACAGCCACTTTTTCATTCAAAAATGTATTTTAGAAATGTGATTATGCTTTATAATCTCCTATTTAATCACTAATTTCAGGTTTTCTGGTCTTCTACCTAATCATTTCCATTTCCCAATACCAGACTCTAGTTTACATCCAAGGTGCTCCTGGTTCTTCTAGTCAACTCCAATGCTTTTTACTGTCTGTCAAGCATTTTCCTTTGGAATATTGGAAAAGGTTTCACTAGCAAAGTCTCTCTATGAACTTTATTGTCAGAAGATTGAGAAACAGAGTCTCCTTCTGCTCTTTGGCTCACTTTTTTTTTGTTTGCGTAGCCTGCTCTGCATCAAAAATGTCTTTGATCTTCCAAGAAAAATATTTTGATATGCACCTGCATCTCAATGCTTCCTGATTGCTGGGATAAATATGCTTCTTTTCCACAAACACTCTGCTGTCTCTAGTGTTTAATACTTTTTCCTTCTTTCACAGTATTGTCAGGATCAAATCTTTCTGCTCTTATGATTGCATCTTCATTAATATATGCCTTTTTTTCGTGGCTAAATTTGAAGCATATACTCATTGTGCCCTTTCTATTAACAGATCATATTGAGGGACACCAGTCCATTGGCCTATCTGTGCTTTCATAAAATGAATAGTCCGTTCCTCATATCTTCTTGGGTAGAGCAAAATATCTCAGATTTTCTCAGTGGGCTCTGTCTTCTAACTCCATTATTTTTTGAAACAGCACTTCTTGAAAAGCCTGTTATTCAGCTAGCCTTTTCTTTATTTCATCCACTGATTTTTGTAGTTTTACTAGTTAAGTTTAATAGCTAGTTATGGCTTCTATTTTGACTGCCTTGCATTATTTGAGTTGATATATTCCTTTAATGTTTCATTAATTGATTTATTTTGCCTCTAAATTATTGGAAGCCATCTCTTGAATTAAAGCTGAACCATGAACTCCAGGATTGTTCTCAGCCAGTGTTTTTTCTTCACCTTTTCTGGTTGATTTTCTTTTAGATTCTCCAAATTTCTTCTTTGTTGACAACCAGGCAGTATTCATACTAGCCAGTATCTGAATTTTACCCATGTTTACGATTTCACTGGTCCTTTTTTCTCAGTTTATGTTTTCACACTGGGAGAGCTGAAATTAAGCTGTTACTCAGTGTGCAGCCATCTTGTAAGTCCCTAGCTTTCCTTTTCTTGTGTTTTTCACCCTTGAGGGACTCCTTGCACCCTTCTATGTTTCTGTACCCTTAGCAGCTCTGCTAATACTCCTTTCTTTTACAGCTGACTGATTTTGCCTTCCTTTGTCTCCTCTGCCATGGGTTTGTTCTTTCCCTTCCATTTTACCATCAGTGACTGAGAGCCGCTTCTTTACTGGTGCTGCCCTCACCATTTGTGATAACTGCATCTTCTAAATGACAATTTCCTTCTCCATTTCTTTCTCTGATAACTCAGTTTCTAAGTCTCCTGCCCTACTTCTTTGTAAATGCTACCTTGCCTTATTCAAAAAGTCTTTAGCATCTTCTTTACAGAGAATGATTATGCTACTCTCATTTTCTTCTGCTAAAAAAGCAAAATACGTTAATGACTCCTGGTAACAGAGCTCTTGTAGCTTCTTCTTATGATACACATTGTTTTCTTAACTGTGACAACTGCTGGGAGTAATCCACTTCCAGCACCAGGTTAAATTTACCCCCCCCCCACAGGACTCTGATGCTTGCGATTATAGGCAATTATTAAGTTCTTCGCCCTGTTTGAATGCATTGCGGCTAAGGCAGGCATCAGTACTTCTCTGCTTCCTCTTCTTCTAAGGCCAACTCTTTGTATCTTCTCAATCACAACATCAAAGAAATCCAGAGGATGTGTCATGTTCTGAATCACTTACTCAACAAGGAAATGCAGCTATTTATCTCCCATGGACTCAGGAATACCTTTAAATCAGACATTGTCCCTGATAATCTTGTTCTTCAGATCATCTACCTTATCTCTACATACTCTCTATAGGCAGGCAATTTAATTTGTGAAAGCATTGCTGTTTATATTTGTCTCATGCATATCAGAAAGGATCTCTTCTAGCTTCATCTCTAAAGTTAGTAACCTCTATTGTTGTGCTGGAATGCTTCATGATAGGCCTCTACCTCCTTAACCATGAGCAACAGTTTTTTTTAAAGGATAAGTAAAGTGTCATCTGGAGATGTTAACTTGAACTGCTCAAGAAGTTCAATTTCTTCTGCTGCTTCAGTGACACTCATGGCATTCCTCTACTGTTGGAAACATTGATTGAAGTAAAACAATTCCCAGTTACACACTCTTCTTACTGACAGATCTCAGCACTCTAGAGACCATACTGTTCTTGGGCTAGTCACACCCCCTGGAAATAGTATTTTAAAATATTATTCAAGGAAATCTCATTTATATTCAAACACATGCATGCTGTTTGGCCACAGCAATCAGTTTGCCCATTGTAAATCCTGCATTACTCCAAACAATAAGAGTGGCAGATGTATCTATTAAAAACAAAAGCTACAGCTGCTCTTTTCTCCCCTATGATAAGCATAGAAAATACATGGAACTATTAACAGGGTGGAAAATGGTCCTTCACCCTCTCCTAAGACACATTTAAAAAAGGAAAAAAAATCAACTACAAACACTTTAAAAAAAATACTTGGAAGTTGCCCCTGAGATGTCTGAGTTAGCAGGCATCTTTGTGTGAACAGTTATATACATACTCACTCCTGACTCCTTATAAAACACACAAAACTTAATTTAACATAATACAAGTGTCACACGTGCAATGCATTATGATGCTTCCTCCCAGCCGCAGAAGATGGCAGCTAAACACTATAGTAGGAAGTACTGAGCTACAATGCTGTTATTTAAAAAGCTAAACAATTTCTTATTTTTTAATAATGGCATTGTATTATAATAATAATCATCAGCTGTGTATGTGTGTGTGTGTGTGTGTGTGTGTGTGTGTGTGTGTGTGTGTGTGTGTGTGTGTGTGTAGGCAATACAGGTTTACCTATGGATAGCATTTATAGCTTTTCATCCTCCTGAACAGATCATGCCAGCCATGGGAAATCCCTGAATTAACCATAGCCATTCACTGATAATTTCTAAAATATATGTATGTATTGGCGCAAATAACTTTGCTGATGGAAAACTGAATGAATGGGAGAGTGAGAGAAAGTCTGTGCGGTATTTGGCTGTTGGAGTTTTAAATAACATAAAGAATGTCTTTCTATAAAAGATTGCAAAAATTAGGAAATAGATGGTTATATTCCATTGGGGGCTACTCTTCTTTGGAAACTATGACATTCAGTTCTCCACTCTCTGTGTGTAACTGAATGTCACCACATGGACAGATGTGCTTTTTGCAATGGGTAATTCTTCCACATAGGTGCAGCTAAACTATGTCATATTCTACTATGCTTTATTGAAATAAATAAGCTCAGCTGCTAATTATGCATAAAACATGCATCTTTGCTCACTGCTGACTCCAAAAGCCTCATGGATTTAAGTCCATCAGGTTGTTACCCAAAGTGTAAAATTAGTTTCAAACAACACAGCATATCTGCGTCAGCATAAAAGGCCATTTTTCTGTATAGTCTGCCCTATTTGTTCAGCCAGTGTCTTTTCAGAAGCCTTACTCCTTCTCCTTCTCTTAACCCATGACCCAGTCAGAAACCTACATCAGGTTAGACTGATATACCTGCTATCACCAATATCATATTGGTTCTTTTCCATGCTAGGTGAGGAAAAAATAATAGTCACAGACTTTGTCCATTGGCTAGTAGCCCTTTGTTGTGTACTACCATTTGTGAGCTTCTGATCTACATATGGTTAGTGAGGAGATTCTTATCTAGCAGAGGACAATAAATGACAGGTAGTTACATACCAGAAAGACACATAGAAAAGGAAGTCAAGAAGTTAAGAGAGGATAAGTTGCAAGGTGCTGATAGTATAGCTCCCAAGATTCTAAAGAATTTGGTGGAGGGGTGTTGACAAGATTTATGTAATTGTATTTCACCTCCCAGACTGATGTACTCCACCTTTCAGGAAGTAACATAACTTTTTTTTTTCTATGGTATCCATCCTAAGTATGGAATTAAGGAAGCAGCACACATACTAAAATAATTACAATTTATAAGTTCCAATGAATAACTCATAGTATAACAAGCAGATGTCAATGTACACACTTATCTTTGTTGGGTCATTTGTGCCTTTTTAATTTGATGTTTGTGTTTGAAACATTGGCATTTAGTTATGTTGGGATGGGCTAAAAGTTGTCCCATTAAAAATTAAATTGTTCACCATGACTAAAAGGCGCATTCCTAGCTACACTTATGGCCTACTGACTGAGGCCGTAAGTCCCAAAGAAGCCTTCAGTTAGTTGCTCAGTAAAGAAATGTTGACAACCAGCAGAAAGGCATAAGACTGAGCTGGTTTATTACAAACTTCAGACGTGACATCACTAGCAGGAAAAGTCATGGATAAAATCCTAATGGGAAGGTTGGTAAGACATATTAGTTAAGACATTAAGTTGCAGAATGACATATTAAGTGACAACGTTTAACATGGATTGATGGTCCTATTATGAGTACTGCAAAGTTTGAGGGTAGGACTGCAATGGAGAAAATAGGTTGCAGTATTGTTACTGGATATGTCAAACAGAGAGAGAAAGAGAGACAGAGTTGTTTTGAGAGAAACTTTGTCAGGAAAAAGGAAATTGACTACCGAAATACTGCAGAGCTTAGTTTTAGCTCCATTAGGTTTCACTGTAATCATTTTAGACATATCATATAAAACAGATAACAGAATCAGCATCACTGCACATAATACAAAAATCAGTGCAGCATTAGGGGTGTAGGTGATATTCTATGAAAGACATGGAAAACAAGACCAACTTGGACGAAAGGAATCTGATGAGCTTCTCTGCAAACAAAGGTGCTGCTCTTTGGCTACTGAAACTCTGGTGTGAAGTTTCGTCTGGTGATGGCTGAGCTGATAATGAAAGAGTAGGAAAAGTATCTTGGAGTAGTTATTGCACTTGGATTGAACTGCCAAAGAAAAGAGAAAGGGTGGTAGTAGCTAAAAACTGGATGTAGGGATATGACATGCAGGTTACAGAGTCTAGAAGGAAAGAAGCAAAACATTGTCTGTACTGGTTCCTGTTTAGGCTAAACACACACCCACACACACACAGATACACACACACACACACACACACACACACACACACACACACACACACACACACACGCACACAGGCACAAATGCACACGCACACACACACATGCACACACGCACACACCCACACACACACATGTACACACATGTATACACACACACACACACACACACACACACACACGCGCACACACACACGCACACACACACACACACACACACACACACACACACACACACACACACACACACACACACACACACACACACACACACACACACAGTACTAGGTGAACTTTTGAAGATTATATAAGGAGATGGATATCAGGCTGCTGAAAAGAGCCCAGAATAAAGCCACCATGTAGTGTGTGAGATGAAAGGGATAGGACATGAAGAGAGACTATAGGTAGAGTTCTGACTAGGACCATTAGGCACAAGGAGGTTGAGATCTTTCCATAATAGGGCAGAAATAACAGGAAGCTGCATGATGTAAATGCACAAAATCATGTTATGGAGATGTGAGGGGTCACCTGATAGCTGGAAGCCACATGCTGCAGACTGAAGAAGCCATCTACTTCCTGGATCTGATAAACTACATTGCATGGAGATGGTTGTAGATCCCTGGAAAGGATTATTAAAATGGGCACCAAGATGGGAATCCACAGATAATGTTGGACTGATGAATAAAGGAAGATGGATGGATTGGAGGTAGACTGCGAAATTCACTTAAAATGCAGTGTGGGGTAGGTTAATTGTCACCTTTAGCTGTCAACTGTCAGGCAAATGTAATGTTTATTAACATTTGAACTGATAATCAACTAATATTAAATCCTAAAAAAAAACTAAACTTCTACTTTTCCTTCCTAAAACACTAGGACAACATAAATTCTCTCTCTCCATCACCTCTATTAACAATACCATCATCAGACCTGAACCCCATACTAAATTACTTGGTGTCACCATCAACAATGAACTAAAATTTGACATACACATCAATCAATTCATAAAAAAACACCAAAAACTTGGTCTCCTGTACCATGATAAAAAATTTCTTTCACTCGCCACCAAATCCTCCCTAGCCATATCTCTTCTCTTACCCTGTCTTCTGTATGCAGCTCCAGTCCTTACTAACCTTCAGTCATCTCTTCTTTCCAAATTAGAGCAAACTGACAATAAAATAGCTAAATTTGCCTCTAATCTCCCATATAAATCCCACCACTGCCTTGCTCTTAAGTCATTACAATGGCCCGAATTCCCTAAACAACAACTTCTTCCACAACTGCATATAACACACTCAATTCTTTATAACTCCACTTCCTGCTCCTCTATCTCTAATATTGTATCACAATACAACCCCCGACATCAGCTTCGTACATCAGACAAACATCTTCTGGACATCTGCAAACCATCAACAAATATTGGCAAGTCACTATATAAATACTCAGTAGCTCACTACTGGAACTCCCTTCCTCTTATTACAAGAAGCATTCCCCATAAGTCCCAGTGCAAACTTGAACTTAAACACTACCTACAAAATACCTTGTCCTGTCCTTGTTAAGCTCCAACCTGATTCTAATTGCCTTCTTCCTAAACCTACTTTGTTACTCTAATTACTTTTTGTTTTTCTCTTTTCTTTCTCCATTCCCTAGTGACACTATTACTACATACCAACATCTGGTACTTGTAAATATTATTGCATTCAAAGTATCTTGCTGTTACTGTCTATATATGCATTGAAAATGGTTCAAAACTGTTAATTTAGTTAACTTCATTTTGATGTATAAGTTCTTGTTAATATACCTATTGTTATGCAAGCTCTCTCTTGAATGCTTGTAATTTTATTTGGAGCTTTTCTCCTCGGGTCTCCACTGAAAATAGGCACTTGGCTCAGTTGGACCAACCCAGTTAACAAGTGAGAATAAATAAATAAAATAAACAAATT
Organism: Protopterus annectens; assembly: GCF_019279795.1. Classification (NCBI taxonomy): domain Eukaryota; kingdom Metazoa; phylum Chordata; order Ceratodontiformes; family Protopteridae; genus Protopterus; species Protopterus annectens. The sequence goes on from NC_056744.1 coordinate 1,146,107,363, forward strand.
TATAATATACAAGAGCCAGAGGTACAGTCAAAACATTGTATTCTGTATACAATGCAATTTCCCTTCCCATCTTTTTTTAAAATATACATGTATAAGCTGCGGTGGTGCAGCGGTAGCATTGTTGCCTCACAGCAAGAGATTCTCCCATTCAATTCTCAGCTGGAGAGCCTTCTGTGTGGAGTCTGCGAGTGGTGTTCGAAAAACATGCATAGAATGGTCGTGCCTTCATTGAAGGTTGGGCGTCGGGCTGGCACCTTGGCACCCATAAAAAAATCTACTGCCAATCATTAGCAGACCGGAGTTTTGCTGTGGCGACTCCTAACCGGGAAAAGCCGAAAGAAGAACAACATATTTCTGCAACGACATCCTTACACCCGCACTTCAGGAATATTCATGCTCAACCATTGCTCCCTAGAATCACATATACGAATTCTAATCTCTGTTGCACACATTAGATGAGCTTCACTGCAGACAAAGGTAAAGTGCTGCTCTTGGGCTACAGAAACTCTGGTGTGAAATATCGACTGGTGATGGCTATGTTGATAATGAAAGCGTAGGAAAAGTATCTTGGAGTATTTATTGCACTTGGGTTGAACTGCCAAGGAAAAGGGAAAGGGTGGTAGTAGCTAGAAACTTGGTGTAGGGATATGACATGCAGGCTACAGAGTGTAGAAGGATAGAAACAACACTTTGTCTTTACTGGTCCTGCACACACACGCACACACACACACACACACACACACACACACACACACACACACACACACACACACACAAAGTACTATGTGAACTTTTGAAGATTATATAAGGGGATGGATATCAGGCTGCTGAAAAGAGCCCAGAATAAAGCCACCATGCAGTGTGTGAGATGAAAGGGATACGGCATGAAAAGAGACTATAGTTGGAGTTCTGACTACGACCATTAGGCAAATGAAAGTGGAGCTCTTTTCATAATATTTATTTATTTATTTACATTTGTTTACTGGGAAAGTCTGACTGGGCCAGAAGCCCATTTTCAGTGGAGGCCTGGAGAGAAAAGCTCCCAGAAATATAACCAAATATAACCAAAATACAATAATTAGATAGTACAATAGTATGCATATAGTAAGATGCAGAATACACATCATCAAGTTAGTCTGTTCAAGAAAGTATTCAATACAGTTTTCTAGTAGATACAGGTGCAACATGAAAAACACAAGCATTTCAGTAAAGATCACTGTGAGAAAAATAAAATTGGTACTGTGTGCATAATTAAATAGCTATGAACAAATGAGATTTTCTTTGTGTGTGTGTGTGTGTGTGTGTGTGTGTGTGTGTGTGTGTGTGTGTGTGTGTATATATATACATATATATCTATATATGTATATATATATATTTTTTTTTCGAATAGTAATAAAACTGAGGAGAGGGAGAAAATGAGGTAAGGAGTGGACAGTGTATTGAGAGAGTTATAGATGTCTTCTCAGTCAGATTTGGCACCAGAGCAATGTCAGTTTTTAGATAGATATGCAAATAGTACATATTTGAAATTTGTAGACTCAGCTGTGTTTTGGAGGGTGTGGGTTAGAGAGTTCCATAATTTGGCTACTTGATTTGAGAATAAGGCTTTACCGTGAGTGTTGTTAGCTTTGTTTACTGTGAGAAGGTTTCTGTCTATAGATCTTAGATTTTATGGGCATGAGTAGGGAAGAACACGTTCCTTGATGGATGGGCAATTGTCTGGATGGAAGATGATACTGTGTGTGAATTTAAGTTCGTAGAGATGGAGTAGGTTAGGTAGCTCAGCCAATTCAATTTATGCAGAGCAATACAATGGTGGGTTTGCTGGGGAAGGTTGGCTGAGAAGCAGGATATTTTGTTGTAGCAAGTTTCCAATTTGTTTAAGCCTGATCTTTTTAAGTTGGTAAAGAGGGTAAAGCATATAGGAGCATAGAGAGGAGGAAGGTTCTGGATAATGTTAGCCTGGTATTGTCAGTGAGGAATGGCTTGCTTCTGTTCAGTGAGCCAAGTTTGATGTGAACTTTCTTAATTGTGATGGCTATGTGTTGGTTGAATCAGAGTTTGTTGTTGATTGTCATGCCAAGGAGTTTTGTGTGCTCAACCGGTTGGATGACTGTGTTATTTGCTGAAAGAATGGTGAAAAGAGGGGTGGTTGGTGATTGCATGCTACTCATAAATAGCATTAACTGTGTCTTTTTGAGGTTGAGGATTAGTTATGATTTATGATATGTTTCTATATATTTAATAGCTTGTTGGGATAATACTTGGAGGTCTGGTAAGGTATCTGCTGAGCAGATTAAAGTTGAATCATCCGCATACTGAACTACTTTAGCTTGTGTTGTGGATGAGGCTAGATCATTAGAGAAGATGGTGAAAAGAAGGGGCCCTAGTATGGATCCTTGAGGGACTCCGACTGAGACAGGCAGAAGTGGTAAGAGTTTGGATTTTCATTGTACTGCCTGTTGTCTCTCAGAAAGATAGCTTAGGAACCAGGAGTGGGAAGTCTTTGATAGGTTTAGTGAGGCAGAAGTATTAAAGAGTTTCTGATGGGAGACAGACAGTGTTGAATGCTTTTGACATGTCTATGAAGATTTATGTTACCTGCTGGTTTGAATTTTTGAGTTGACTAACGGTGTTAGAGAAATTAATTAGGGCTGTGGTTGTGCTGTGTTTCAGTTTGAAACTGTGTTGGGAGGGAGAGATAAGGTTGAGAAATAGCAGGTATTGTAGTAATCCAGCGTGTATAAATTTTTCCAGAATTTTGACACAAGGGAAAGGATGGCTATGGGTCTGCAATTGTTTAATTCCGTTGATGTTCCTCCTTTATGCAGAGGGGTGATATAGGAAATTTTCCATAATTTTGGGACATATTGTTCTGCTATAGACCTATTTACCAGAATGGAGATAGGCAGAGCTATGGCATTGGCTGAAAGTTTGAGGTACTCATTGGGTAGTTAGTCAGTTGCTAAGGATTTCAGTTTTTTCAGCTTTGTTCTTATGGTGTTAGTTGGGACAGGTTTGAGGTCAAAAGAGTTGTTGTTAGTTTCCACATTCAGTGGAAGAGATGGTGGAGTGAAATTATTCCCTGTAACTAAGGAGAGGATGGTGTTAAAAAGTAGGTGTTGATTTTTGAGGCAATACTCACACTTTGGTTATTGGTTGTTAGTTCTGGGGTTAAGGCTTTACCTGGATGGAGGAGCAAGTTAATTGCCTGCCAGAACTTTTTGGGATTGTTTTCATTTATGTTTTTTTGTCTAGTTTGAGTTGTTTTTTTTTGTTTGATTGCGGAGCTGCTGGTATGCTAACAGAGTTTTATTGTCTTTTATTTTCTGGTATTGAGACCAGGTTTTGCCCCTTAGTTTTTGAATTCTAATGGTTCATAGGTTCATAGGTTCATAGGTTCATACTAGGCTATCTGCCCGAGGGCATTTATAAGCCTAGCCCATAGTTTTGTGGCTTACTCCACCCCTTTAGTTTGGAGAAACTATGCCCATTATTTTGCTGTGCCTCTGTCGAGCAGTGACACTGAGGTAACCCCTGGGGTGTATCTGCGATCTCCCATCCATTGGTCAAGATTCCTCTTGAACAAGGCCAGCGAGGTGCTCTGCCTCACATAAACCGGGATTTTGTTCCACAGCATAGGGAGTCTTTGGGTGATGAATCTATCCCTCCAGCACGTCCTATTAATAACCGTGTCGAGGTTTATGTCTCCCGCCCTTGTGGCTCTGAGGGATCTAGATTTTTTGAGATGAAGCATGTTCATCAAATCTGGGTTTGACATGGCCTTGTATGTCAGGCATAGGTCACCTCTGAGCAAGCGGTAAGCAACTGAATATAACTGGAGTTCTTTCAGTCGGGCAGCATAAGACAGATTTTTGAGACCCTTTATCCTTTTGGTGAGGAACTTTTGTGGCCTCTCCAGCTGCTGCAAGTGTCGGGTCAGATACATTCCGAGTGGGGCATTGTACTCGATCATTGGTCTGATGAGTGATGAGTATAGGGAGACTATGACTTCCCTTGATCTAGATGTGAATCCCTTCATGATAAGGTGGGCAATGTAGAAGGTCTTCCTAACTACTTTAGCAATATGAGTGTCGAATGAAAGGCTACTGTCAACCTGGGTTCCCAGGTCCCTAATAACTTCTTCTGTGTTCAGGGATTGCCACCTATATGGTAGCTAGGGTAACCTTATTTTTCCCGAAGGGTATGACTATGCATTTCTTGGCATTTAACTTTAGGCCATGGCTCTGGCACCAGTTATCCGCTTCTGTGAGACCCTTCTGAAGGATATCTGTGTCGGATGTGTTTTCAACTACGGCCAGTTTGCAGTCATCTGCAAACTTTGTCAGCCATAACCCTCCTGTGTTTGCTTGTACTTCAGAAAAGTAGATGCCAAACAAGAGTGGGCCCAGGACTGAGCCCTGTGGGACACCACTTGTGACAGGCTTTGAGTCTGACATGGCGCCAGCAACTCTGACCCTGTGGGTTCTGTCACTCAGCCAGTTTGCAACCCATCTTGTAATGTATGGGTTTACATTTAAGTTGATGAGTTTTTCAATGATACCCGAGTGAGGTATTGTATCAAAAGCCTTTGCCAGGTCTAGGTAGGCTGTATGGACTGCCTTTCCCTCATCAATGGCCTTGGTGACTGTTTCAAAAAAGTCAACCAAGTTTAGAAGGCATGATCTGCCTTTGACAAAGCCAAACTGGGTTGGATCCAAAGTCTGCAAGTTCCCTATGTCTTTATTTATGAGATCCATTACGATCCTCTCCATGGCTTTGCAGATAAGGCTTGTCAAGCTAATGGGATGGTAATTTCCAGGGTCGGTGGAGGCACCGCCTTTGTGGAGTGGGACCACAGTCGCTGTGCACCACTCCCTGGGTACGTATCCGGAGGTGAGACTAAGATTAAACAGCTGTCCTAACTGTGGGTTTAATTCCTCATTGAGTTCATGGAGCACACAGCCGGGGACACCATCAGGTCCCATGGATGCTGTGTTCTTTGCCTTGGAGAGAGCAGTTCTCACCTGGGCGTTAGAGATGTTTGGGGGCTACAATCATTTGGTATAGATATCTCTCCTTTAGGGGGGGAGGGAGGAGAAGTTTGCACTGAACCTTTCAGCCAGTATGTTGGCAATGTCTGTAGGATCAGTAATCTTCACATCATTTTGAACTAATTCTGAGCATATCTGGGAGATTCCTGCTAGGTTTCTGACATAGCTAAAGAATGCCTTATGGTTGTCTTTAGAGTCCTTAGCTATTTTTTTCTCAAAATTAGCTTTGGATGATTTTATGAGAGCTCTTAGCTTTTTACTTATAGTGATCAGCGGTGTCTTACCTTTTAAGGATTTTGCTCTATCTTGTAGTAGCTTTCTCCTTTTGTTGTAGAGTTTGTTTATGGCTGGGGTCCACCAGACTGGACGCTTGCCTTTGGTACAAAGAGTCTTTGTTTTGCTTGGGATTGCCTGATCCATGCAGCCCTGCAGGTGCTGGTAGAAGGCATTTGTAAGTGATTCAGCAGTTTGAGTAATGTTAACCGCCGGCTCAGGGGCCTTAAAGGAGACCACACTAGTCTTTAGAAGTGTGAAGTCGGCTTTCGAGAAGTTCTTTACTGTGGTCTTTTTCATTTCGGGTGGGGGCGGGATGAGGACCTCCAGCGAGATTAGTTTGTGATCAGATCTCACCAGTGAGGGGTATACTTCCGGCGTTGAACATTGTGCTCCCATGTTCGTGATGATGAGATCAAGTATGTTTTCTCCTCTTGTGGGGATGGTGACTAGTTGTTCCATGGCATTTGAGTTTATGAATTCCAGGAACTTTTGGGCTAGAGTGTTTTGGCTTGAGTAGTGTTCCCAGTCTATATTAGGGTAGTTGAAGTCACCTAGTATGATGGAGTTCGGAGATACATTTATCTCCTCCAGTGTTTTCAGGAAGGCCATATGAGGTTCCTGAGTTTGCGAGGGTGGCCTGTAACATGCTACAAATTGCAAAGCAGTCTTGCCTATGGTTAATTGCACCTGGATGGTTTCCGATGCATCGTGCGATGCCACCAATCTTGAGGTGTGGGTGTCCTTGATGAATATGGATACCCCTCCTCCTTTCTTGGTATTGTTCGGGTTTTGGGGCCGGAACGCATGATATGAGGTAAAACCTGATAGTGCTGGGGTGCTCTCAGGAGCCTTGAACCAGGTTTCTGTCACAGCACAGACATCGATGTTCTCCATACTGAGAAGGGCCTCGAGTGCGTGCATCTTGAGGTTGAGACTTCTGGCATTGAGCAGCATTACCCTTAGTTTTTTTTCTTTGTTTTGTTCTAGGGTGGTAGGTTGAGAATTTGAGCCTTGCCTAAAAAAGGCACTATGGGGGTGGCAAGAGCCTTTGCCAAAATCCAGAATCCCAGGGGTGACAAGTGCAAGCCATCCCTTGCGAAGCAGCGTGGCTTGTCTAGCATGTCATCCCAGGCAGACAGACATTGGATCCCCTTTGAATGACACCAGAGTTTAAGCCAATTGTTAAAGCTGATCATCTTATCTCTGTATTGTGGCATCATTCTTGGTGAAGGTAGGATACTGCTCAAGGTCAGGGTCATACCTGCTTGGGCTACATAATCAGAGAGCTCCTCTATGTCTCTTTTCATGTAGTCCAAGGAGGTACGTCTCAGGTCGTTAACACCAGCGTGGACAATGATTGAGTCGTACTTGTACCTGCTGTTGAGAGACCTGAGTGCATGCGTTATGTGGCGGATTCTAGCACCCGACAGGCAGCTTACTGTGACCTTCTCCTTACTCAGTCTGGTGAGCGGGACGTCAGTGTGTCTGACTATGGAGTCACCAATGACTAGTGTGTCTGGCATTGTGTTTGGCCTTAAGGGCTGTGACTGCTTGACACTCTGACTGTGTGGTCTATGTGTTGCAGGTGTTGTGTTCTGAGGTGGTAGTTGTTTGGGTGTCTGCTTTGGTGGCCTCTGCTATTTTGGTAGATTTTTGATCAGAGCCTCCGAGTATGTCTTTGTGTGTTTATGTGTATGATTTGAGGTTGTGATGGTATTATGTGAGACTGGGTCTATAGTGTGTGTGGTTACCTTCTCCTCCTGTCTGGTCATGCCAGTCCTATGTTGAGAGAGCTCAGCCTCCAGTTTGGCCGTATAGTTGCATCTCTCGCATGTATTTGTGTTTTGTGGGAGGAGGAGAGGGTTGTCTGTGTACATGAGGCAATTGTAACATTGCCTCAATATTCCCAGGTTCACCAGCTGAGATCCAGGGCAATGTCTTATTTTTAACATGATATGTACAAGTTGGTGCTCATTGAAGTATGTTATGACGTGGTTAAGTTGGAGATAATGGAGTGGTGTCCAGGTACATTTATTGAGCATGTCTAGGAATGCTTCATTGGACACATTTTTGGTATTTCATATGACTTTGTAAACTATGGTTCTGGGTGGGTTGAACCGATGACGGAATAAGTAGGTAGGTCTATGGTTACTTAAATTATTTGGAAGGCATCTGACGAGATAGTTGTGGGTGTTACTGTTAATAAGTGACCAGTCTAAGATAGATTCCCTTTTGCTATGTTTTTCTATTTGAGTGGGAAACTGGATTGTTTGGGAGAAACCATGCAGATTTATGAAGGTGGAGAGGTTATCACCAGTGTAAGTGTTCCAGTCTAAGTTGAAGTCACCTGTGACTTTGGTTTTGTGGGTGTAGGTTGAGGCTGTCCAGACTATGAGTTCCTCAGTGGTAGTGGGGGTATTATTTGGAGGTATGTAAGTGGCTATTATGGTAATATTTTTCTTTGGGTTGATTCTGAGCCGTGTTACTAGGACTTCAAAGTTATTATCAAAAGGGTATTTGACAGGTAAGTAGTCTATGCTTAGGTTATCTTTGTAGAAGACTGCAACCCTGCCTCCCTTTTTTCCTGATCCTGTCTAACCTGTGTATGCAATAACCATGTGGGAGTATGTCTGGGTTTCTTATATGGGGTTTTAGTAAGTTTCTGTTGCTATCAGAATGCCTGATGTGTATTGTGCAATGACTGCATGAAAGTCTGTGATTTTGTTAACTAGGCTTCTAAGGTTCATATTAAGAATGAGAAGGTCTGAAGTTTTAATGTGAGGAAGGGGTGGAATGGTAGGCATGATGGTATGTTGTGCAGTATGTTGCCTGGTATTGGGGTATATATCATGACTATGGATAATCTGTGATAATATACATGCATGTTTGTGTGACAGTTTAGAGAGTATGTGAAGGTGTTTGCTGAAGTGGTTAGTGATATTGCTGACAACTACATGTTTGAAGTGGAAGTATGCAATAGGTGTGTGATTGTAGATTTGGGAGGAGATGGCAAGGTAGGAGAGTGAGGAGTGGATGATATTAGTATAATATAGTGTGGGGTTATGGACATGTATGTGTAAGTGAGTGTAGGATGTTAGTATGCAGATAGAAGTAGGGTATAGAGTGTGGGCAGGAGAAAATGCATGGTGTGTATTTTTTTAAATGTTAGGTTAGCTGGATGGTGTGATAAAGAAGATGTAGGGACAGAGGGGTGTTACTGTAGTGTGGTGGGAGTAGAGTGATTAAGGACAGTTGCAATTAAGTTATGTGAGGGATGAATGCTATAAATAGTGTATTGGTTAACTGAGGTGTGACTGGTGGAGGGAGGGTGAATGTTGATTGGGGGGAGTTAGGAGAGTGGTTAGTATTTGTATAAGTCCAGCTGATGCAGGGGTGGGTGGGAACAGGGGAGGGAGAGAAGTGGATTGAGCCCGAGCATAGTGGGGACAAACTGAGTGGGCACGCCCCCTCAGAGAAGAGTGCAAATAAAAATAATCAGTATGAGAAGTGGAAACCTTGGAGCTGTAATATAAGTGAAAGCAAGGAGGAAATAGAGGCAGAAATGTAGGTGTATAAGCAGATAGTTGCAGAAGCATTACTTTTATGGCCTTGGTGTGTAAGTAAATCAGCAAAGGAAGGCAAATCTATCTGGGGACAAAATACAGAAACTAAATGGTACTAGTCTTACTTAACAGGAATTGTAATGGGGAGGCAGATTTATTTGGGACTAGATACAGCAAGTATATTGTTAGTTGCACTACCTAGTGGTGAGAGACAAAGCTATAGTTGCCTGGTATGGGAGGGGTCTTGCAGGTGTGCACACCAGCCATAAACAATGTTTAAAAAATAACTAGTAAAAGTACCAAATTTGCTATAAAGAGAAATGTAAACCTCCAGTCACGTTTAAAACATAACTATTAAAGGACCATATTTTCTGATAATAAGAACTGTAAACATGCAGTCACCTATGGAGACTTGTCTGGTGAGTATCCTTATTAATAAAGGTTATTCTTAACTTGCAATAACTGTAGGGAGAAACCGAAGCATAGCAGTGGTTTTATTTGGCAATGTTGCAGTTGCTGGGGGGGGGGGGGCCTGAGCTGCGATGATACAGGTAGACCAAGTGTGCTATGCAGACTTGTCTGGTGGGTATCCTTATTAAAAAGTGTTATTCTTGGCTTGCAATAACTTCAGGGAGAAACCAGACCATTGCAGTTTTTGTATTTGGCAATGTTGCAGCTGCTGGGGGGGTGGGGGTCTGAAAAACTACATTGTCATAGAGATGGTTGTGGATCCATGGAAAGGATTATTAAAATGTGCACAAAGATGGGACTCCACAGATAATGTTGGACTGAATAATAAAGGAAGGTGGATGGATTAAAGGTAGACTGCTAAACAAACTTAAAATGCAGCCTGTAGTAGGCTAATTGTCACCTTTAGCTGTCAACCATCAGACAAATATAATGTTTCTTAACATTTGTAATACACAAGATGAGGAGGTGCAGTCAAAACACTGTATTCTGTATACCACACAATTTCCCCTACCACCTTTTTTTAAAACATATATATTTCTGCAAATACATTTCCTACACCTGCACTTTAGGAATACTCAAGCTCAACCATTGCCCCCTAGAATCACATATTTTTAGAAGCACTCTACTCTATGTTGCACACATTAGACAGTTCTACATTCTCTGACCTCTGTGCACTTTTTTAGAAATATTCACAAAAATGCAATCAGTTGATTACAGTGAGTATGCTTAAATAGACCCTTTAATATCTACCACTATCCTGAAGTTAATTTCAGAAAGAGAAGCTGCATTTAACTTAAACTATTTTTTGTAATGAAACAGTATTTTCAAAAATAAATGCATTTGTGTTTAAAATAAAATTACTTCTGTGAAGGAAATTAAGAGAACCAGTATTGTGGACTAGAAGGTGACTTTTGCATACCATTTCCTTTGTGTGTGCAAAATGACCTTTGTCACCATAGTTCACTGAGAAAAAAATACTTTTAGCTAGTTGTTAGTAAAGGTGTAAAGAATTTCCACAGCTAAGAACTGGAAATATCAATATTAAATGACAATTTGTTAGCATCATAGGAAGTTACTAGGCTATTGGCCCTGAGGAATTTATAAGCCTAGCCAAGAGTTTAGCCCATGTTTAGACAAGTCAGTACCCAAAGCTGAAGTCCAGTAGGGACACAGGTGGAATCCCAGGGGTGTATTTTCTCTTTCCCATCCAGTTATCCAGGTTATGCTTAAAAAGGGATAATGAGGTACTCTGCTTGACATGGAGAGGGAGTCTATTCCACAGATTGAGGAGTCTCTGGGACACTAATCTGTCCCTCCAACTCCTATTGATGTCATAGACCAGGTTGAGGTCACATGTGCAGGTTACTCAAGTGGAGCTTGACTTGCGGATATGCAGCAGTCCCATTGAATACAGGGATGTTATGACCTCCTTGTCTCTGAATGAGATAACCTTACTTATGCAGTGGGCCATGTAGAAAGGTTCCATGCAATGGAAGCAACATGGTGATCAAAAGTCAGGTTGCTATCAACCTGGGTGCACAAATCTCTCATGACTGATTGCATGCTTAGGATGTTGTTATTAATGTGATAATATGTGGGGATGTCACTCTCCCCAAAGGGGATGATGATGTATTTTTTTGGCATTTAGCTTGAGGCCATATTTCTGGCTCCAGATATTTGTTTGAGTGAGACCATCTTGGAGGTCGTCCACATCACTTGGGGAACTGATGACCCAGCCCAGCTTGCAGTCATCTGTAAACTTGGTCATCCATAGCTTACTTGTTTTGGCCTGCACCTCAGAGAAGTATATCCAGGATAACAGAGGTCTCAAGACCAATCCCTGGGGTACATCACTCGTTATGAGTCTACTGGTTGAGGTAGCTTCCCCTATTTTGATTAGGTGAGTTCTATTAGTGAGCCAGTTTGCTACCCATCTGGTAAGATATGGATTGATGCTTACCTGAGAGAGTTTATCTATACCCAAGTGAGGAATAGTGTCGAAGGTTTTGGCCAGGTCAAGGTAGGTGATGTGCACCGTCTTACTCTCGTTCATGGCTTTGGTGACTGTCTCAAAGAAGTCAACCAGATTTAACAGACACAACCTCCCCTTGACAAAGCCAAATTATGTGGGGTTGAGTTTTTGGAGGTTGCCAATGTCCCTGTTAATGAGGTCCAGAAAAATCCATTCCAGGGCCTTACAGATCAGGCTAGTTAGGCTGATGGGTCTATAATTTCCTGGATCGGTGGACGGTCCACCTTTGTGTAAAGGGATGACAATGGCTGTCCTCTACTTGGCTGGAACAAACCAGTACTCAGGCTTTGGTTGAATAGGGTGCCTAATGGTGCTGCAAGTTCATGCCTGACTTCATGTAGGATGCAGCCTGGGATGTTATCTGGTCCCATGGAGGCTGTATTTTTTTCCTTTGAGAGGGCAGTGATGACCTGCTCCCTAGAGATAAGGGGAGGAGGGCAGGTACTGGGGATGTCCTGATTTACTGATGTGGGGACAAAGGGTTGAAGTTTTAACTGAATCTGTTAGCCAGTAGATTGGCTATATCTACAGTGTTTGTGTATATGGTGTCCTTGACCACCAGTTCTGAAAAGATATGGGTGCTTCCTTTGAGATTGCGGACATATGTGAGGAAGGTCTTATGATTGTCTCTAGCAGATTTGGCCAATTTGGACTCGAAGTTGGCTTTAGAGGATTTCACTAGTGCTCTTATTTGCTTGTTCAGGCTAAGGAAAGATTGCTTCCAATTGGGCAGCTGCTGCTTCTTGGTTCTGGACAGCAATTTTTTTCCTTTTGTTATATAGTTTATTTATTGCAGATGTCCAGCAGATGGGTTTACTCTTCCTTGCGGAGGATAATTTTGTCCAGTCGGGTATTACTGATTCCATGCATCTATATAAATGCTCAGATTGTGTAGATTTGGACATTGGTGCCAGTTCCTACAGAGGGGGAGGGGGCTGTGAAGCTGCTTATACCATCCCTAGGGAGGTTCTAATAAGCTTTGGAGAAGTTTTTGTTTGACTCTAGATGGGGGGGGGGTCAGGGGAGATGATGACTTTGAAAGTGACCACTTTATGGTCAGATCTTACCAGGGATGATGATACTGTAGGGGTGCTGTAGTGGTTACTTATGTTGGTTAATACCAAGTCCAAGATATTATCACCTCTTGTGGGGGTATCGACTAGCTGTTCCAAGGCATTTGCATTGATAAAATTAAGGAATCTCCAGGCATTTGTGTTCTGGCATGAATAGTTTTCCCAGTCTATGGCTGGGTAGTTAATGTCACCCAGGGTCAGGGTAAAGGGTTGAATCATGATAGATTCGAAGAGGTCCAGAAAGGTGGAGTGGGCATCTTGAGTCAAATTTGGGGGCCTCTAGCTAGCTATGATTTGAATAGGGGTCTTGTCGATGGTTAACTGCACCTGGAGTGTCTCGTGTGCATCATACTGTTTGACCAGCCTGGAGGTGTGTGTGTCTTTAATTTATACTGAAACTCCACCTCCTTTGGCTTTGCTGCCCACAGTTTGGGGTCTGAATGTATGATAGGATGAGTAACCAGGTAAGGCTGGGGTGCCCTCCACAGCTTTGAACCAGGTCTCTGTGACTGCACAAATGTCAGCATCTTCCAGGTTTAAGAATGCTTGCAATGAGTGCAGTTTCATGTTTAGACTCCTAGAGTTCAGCAACATGACTTTTAATTTGTGTTTTGTTTAAATCTGTATGTTGGTAGTATCAACTTCATGACTTTTACTAAAGCAGGCACTATGGGGGTGGCAAGGGCCTTTGCCAGAAGCCTGATGCCTGAGTGAGACAGATGCATGCCATCTCAAGAAAAGCATCCTGGTCTATTGATCATATCTTCCCAGGCTGTCAGGTACTGGATCCCCCTGGATTTACACCAGAAATTAAGCCAATTGTTAAAGTCAATCATTTTCTGTTTGTATTGAGGCATCATTCCGGGTGACAGTAGAATGCTGCTTAAGGCTAGGGACATACCTGCCTGGGACACATATTCAGCAAGCTCAATCATGTCTCTCTTAATATAGTCCAGGGAGGTATGTCTCAAGTCACTCATGCCAGCATGGACTATGACAGAGTAATAACAGTACCTGTTGTTGAGAGACTTGAGTGCATGTATGATATGGCAGATTCTGGCACCTGACAAACAACTAACCGTGACTTTATCCTTATCCAGCCTGGTGAGAGGCACATCTGTGTGTCTCACAATGGAGTCTATTATGAGTAATATGTTAGGTTTTATGGTTAGGCCTTAGTGCTTGTGAGACACAGGTGTGTGGACTATGTATGGTATGTGGTGTGGAGGGTTGTAAAGTTCATGTATGTTTTTGCCCCTGAGGTCTCTCTTGTTTGGGTTTGTTTTTGTTGAGAACCTCCACATATGTGGCTGTGTGTTGAGTAATTGTGGGTGGTGTTTGAGGTGTTGTTATTGTGTTGACAGCCTTCTCAGTGTCAAATATACTGGCTTGTGAGGGAAAGAGCATAGACTCTAGGTTCTAAATGTAATTGCATCTCTCACAAATTGCGTCCCTAGGTGGTAGTAGTAGATGGTTGTCCGTGTACATGAGGCAGCTGCTACACTGTCTCAGGATGCCCATATCAACCAGGCTGGTAGGAGAAACAATAGGAAATTGCCCATCCATATTTGTCAGAATCTGAGGGAGAGAGGCCATGGAGAACTAAGGGGTAGGCATAAAGCCCAAGTGTTTAAACTAAAACTAAGAGGCTTAGAATAACACAATTTAAACAGGCAAAAAGCAGGCAGTAATAAATAAAGCAAAAAATATGCAATTGAACACTTTAGAGAACAAGCAGCAAAAAAATCAAGATGAAGTAAGAGAGTAGGAGGAGAAAACAAATATTGTAAAAGCAGCTGAATAAAGTGTTTTTTTTTTTTTTTTTTAGTAAAGAAAGAGAGAAAGGATGAGCAGAATATAATTCAAGGTTAAGAAAATAAGGGGGTTGGCCTTCCCAAATGTTCTCCCTAAATTAAGTAAAAAGAGTTAATGTTGATGAGACTGGACTGGGAGGAGTGTCCCAGATTAGATGTACAGTTGGGATGGGCAACTACAAAACTGCAAAACCACCAAATTTAAGAACAAGAAAATAATAGGGAGTTAGTTTGCAAAATTTGCCACAAAATGTCACTACAGTCTTTTCACAACGAAATTCTACAAATACAGACATTTCATTTTTTTTTTTTTTTTTTTTTTTTTTTGTCTTTCAGGAAAATCTAATTTTTTTTTGCAAAAACTGCTTTTCACTTGTATATGAGATGCAGTGCTCAGGATGGGGGGGTCTATATTATAATCTCGAAAGTTTAATGCTTCGAATCACTAAAGATCGAACTTTAGTAATCGAAGCATTAAACCATCAAAAC